>NC_141821.1:2100100-2185100 GCF_982586985.1 Callionymus lyra | reverse complement strand
TTAAGTTAAATTAAATCTATTCATTTTTATACACTTTTCTGAATCTGTCGATGTTTTAATTCAAGGTTTTTCATACAAATAACACTTTTACTCTCTTTAAAAACGATGTGTCAGGAGTGTTTCTCACTTAATAACACTTTTACTCTCTTTAAAAACCATGTTAAGTGTCAGGAGTGTTTCTCACTTAATAACACTTTTACTCTCTTTAAAAACGATGTTAAGTGTCAGGAGTGTTTCTCACTTAATAACACTTTTACTCTCTTTAAAAACGAAGTGTCAGGAGTGTTTCTCACTTAATAACACTTTTACTCTCTTTAAAAACGAAGTGTCAGGAGTGTTTCTCACTTAATAACACTTTTACTCTCTTTAAAAACGAAGTGTCAGGAGTGTTTCTCACTTAATAACACTTTTACTCTCTTTAAAAACGAAGTGTCAGGAGTGTTTCTCACTTAATAACACTTTTACTCTCTTTAAAAACGAAGTGTCAGGAGTGTTTCTCACTTAATAACACTTTTACTCTCTTTAAAAACGATGTTAAGTGTCAGGAGTGTTTCTCACTTAATAACACTTTTACTCTCTTTAAAAACGATGTTAAGTGTCAGGAGTGTTTCTCACTTAATAACACTTTTACTCTCTTTAAAAACGATGTTAAGTGTCAGGAGTGTTTCTCACTTAATAACACTTTTACTCTCTTTAAAAACGATGTTAAGTGTCAGGAGTGTTTCTCACTTAATAACACTTTTACTCTCTTTAAAAACGAAGTGTCAGGAGTGTTTCTCACTTAATAACACTTTTACTCTCTTTAAAAACGAAGTGTCAGGAGTGTTTCTCACTTAATAACACTTTTACTCTCTTTAAAAACGATGTGTCAGGAGTGTTTCTCACTTAATAACACTTTTACTCTCTTTAAAAACGAAGTGTCAGGAGTGTTTCTCACTTAATAACACTTTTACTCTCTTTAAAAACGATGTGTCAGGAGTGTTTCTCACTTAATAACACTTTTACTCTCTTTAAAAACCATGTTAAGTGTCAGGAGTGTTTCTCACTTAATAACACTTTTACTCTCTTTAAAAACGATGTTAAGTGTCAGGAGTGTTTCTCACTTAATAACACTTTTACTCTCTTTAAAAACGAAGTGTCAGGAGTGTTTCTCACTTAATAACACTTTTACTCTCTTTAAAAACGATGTTAAGTGTCAGGAGTGTTTCTCACTTAATAACACTTTTACTCTCTTTAAAAACCATGTTAAGTGTCAGGAGTGTTTCTCACTTAATAACACTTTTACTCTCTTTAAAAACGATGTTAAGTGTCAGGAGTGTTTCTCACTTAATAACACTTTTACTCTCTTTAAAAACGATGTTAAGTGTCATCTGAGAGTTTCTCACTTAATAACACTTTTACTCTCTTTAAAAACGATGTGTCAGGAGTGTTTCTCACTTAATAACACTTTTACTCTCTTTAAAAACGAAGTGTCAGGAGTGTTTCTCACTTAATAACACTTTTACTCTCTTTAAAAACGAAGTGTCAGGAGTGTTTCTCACTTAATAACACTTTTACTCTCTTTAAAAACGAAGTGTCAGGAGTGTTTCTCACTTAATAACCGAAATAATTCCACTGAAGCAACATGAGTCTGAAAGTTGTGACCGAAGACAAAAAACCCAAAAGGCTTTATTTAAGAAAAGTGAAATTGTAAATGAAAGTAAATGTTGTGTTGAACTCTCAGGGGTCACGTAAATACGGCGAGAAGGTCACACGTTAGATTCTCTCACTAATGTTTCGCGACTCAAAAAAGAAAAGCTTTAAATGCAAACGACTCACTATAACCACCTCTGCAGGCGGTTCCTCGCGAGCATCAGTTCTTTCAGATCATGAAGCTACAGCCTGACCTCTGCTGCTGCTTCCTCACGTCTGCCGAGTGTTCAGCACAGTTCGCTAATGAACGCGTGTTTTCCCGCCGACACCCGCCGCGCTCGGAATGAACAACTAAAAACGTCGCCGAGGTTATCGAGGAAGACGAGCGACGGCGGCGAAGGATGTTCGTCTGCCAGCGAGTCACAGAAGCTCCTCCGCGATAGACCGGCGGAGCGTTGCGAGCGAACGTCCTCCGGGACGCTGAGCTACTGTTACACACTTTCCCAGCAGCTCCTCTCCTTCTCTGACAAAAAGAACAGGAGGAAGAAGGGAGGAGGAGGAGGAGGAGGTGTGGAAGCTTAAGTCTCGTAGCTGCTGCTGCTGAAGGTTTACGGCCTGAGTCGAGTCCACGATCAACCATTACGACTCGGAGGAGAAGACAAGTCCTCGCGCTCCCAACTTTTGTTGAACTACATGGAGCGTCACGGCTGAGAGCTGTGGCCACAAACTTGACACCAGGGAGCCTTTGTTTGTGCAGACGACGCCAGCAGAGCTGCTCCATCTGTAGGAGAACCTGCGACAGAAGCCTGAATATACCCGTGTGATCCTCTGCTGGTGGTGAGAGGGAGGTGGCAGGAGAGCAGGAGACGCAGGAGAGGAGGGAGGACGGGTGGTTAGTGAGGCAGGCAGGTGGGTAGGTTGGTAACTAGATAGTTAGGGTGTGAGATAGTAGATTGGGAATGAACGGAGAAAGAGGTAAGAAGGTTCATAAATGAAGTGAGTAATATTTATTAGTAAAGATGTTTCCAGACCAGGGTCACAAAGAACTTTAACAATCAAAACAATACACAGTTAAAATAAATACTTAAAAGATCAAGATAATACTGAGAACAACACAAGAGTCTCAGAGAATCAAGGAAAAGCTCAAATCAAAGTGTCTTGAGATGTTTCTTGAAGGAGTCAGTAGATCATCAAACACAGATGTTTCTTGAAGGAGTCAGTAGATCATCAAACACAGATGTTTCTTAAAGGAGTCAGTAGATCATCAAACACAGATGTTTCTTGAAGGAGTCAGTAGATCATCAAACACAGATGTTTCTCGAAGGAGTCAGTAGATCATCAAACACAGATGTTTCTTGAAGGAGTCAGTAGATCATCAAACACTGATGTTTCTTAAAGGAGTCAGTAGATCATCAAACACACAGATGTTTCTTGAAGGAGTCAGTAGATCATCAAACACTGATGTTTCTTAAAGGAGTCAGTAGATCATCAAACACACAGATGTTTCTTGAAGGAGTCAGTAGATCATCAAACACTGATGTTTCTTAAAGGAGTCAGTAGATCATCAAACACAGATGTTTCTTTTAGGAGTCAGTAGATCATCAAACACACATGTTTCTTGAAGGAGTCAGTAGATCATCAAACACAGATGTTTCTTGAAGGAGTCAGTAGATCATCAAACACAGATGTTTCTTGAAGGAGTCAGTAGATCATCAAACACAGAGATGTTTCTTGAAGGAGTCAGTAGATCATCAAACACAGATGTTTCTTGAAGGAGTCAGTAGATCATCAAACACAGATGTTTCTTGAAGGAGTCAGTAGATCATCAAACACACATGTTTCTTGAAGGAGTCAGTAGATCATCAAACACACATGTTTCTTGAAGGAGTCAGTAGATCATCAAACACTGATGTTTCTTAAAGGAGTCAGTAGATCATCAAACACACATGTTTCTTGAAGGAGTCAGTAGATCATCAAACACAGATGTTTCTTGAAGGAGTCAGTAGATCATCAAACACACGTGTTTCTTGAAGGAGTCAGTAGATCATCAAACACAGATGTTTCTTGAAGGAGTCAGTAGATCATCAAACACACATGTTTCTTGAAGGAGTCAGTAGATCATCAAACACAGATGTTTCTTGAAGGAGTCAGTAGATCATCAAACACAGAGATGTTTCTTGAAGGAGTCAGTAGATCATCAAACACAGATGTTTCTTGAAGGAGTCAGTAGATCATCAAACACAGATGTTTCTTGAAGGAGTCAGTAGATCATCAAACACAGAGATGTTTCTTGAAGGAGTCAGTAGATCATCAAACACAGATGTTTCTTGAAGGAGTCAGTAGATCATCAAACACAGATGTTTCTTGAAGGAGTCAGTAGATCATCAAACACAGAGATGGTTCCAAAACTTAGGAGCAACAGTCTGGAAGGATTTCTCTCCTCTGGTCCTGAAGTTCAGGAACCATCAGTAGATTCTGATCCACAGACCTCAGAGCCCGAGCTGGGGTGTAAGTCTGGATCAGATCACTGATGGAAGGTCTGACCATGAATAGATCTGAAAGTAAGAACCAGAATTTTAAAATGATCCTGAAAGAAACTAGTGAAGAGTTTGAAGGAGAAATGTGAGTTCTTCTACTAGAGCGGCTCAGAATTCTGGCTGCAGAGTTTTGTATGAACTGCAGGCGAGACGATCCTTCTGGTTTAGACACTAAACAAACTGTTACAATAGTCCAGATCAGAAGAAACAAACGCATGGATTATAAGATCCAGATCATGTTGTGAAATCATTTAAGTTTAGAGAATTTTCTCAGTTGAAAACAGTTTGTGTCAGTTTTGTTCAGTGTTGAACTCGAGACATTTGTCAAACACCAGGTTTCTCAGTTTGACTGACATAAGTCACTCAAGTACTGACTCGACCCTGAACTTTATCATCAACAATCACCAGAGTTTGACTTTTGTCCACGTTTAGATTTAAAGTGTTTTCACTCATTGTTTGATTTCTAGCAACAATTGACAAAGTTCAGCCTCTGGGGCTCAGTTGGATCAACAGAGCAGTAGAGCTGGATGTCATCAGCAAACATGTGATAAGAAACATCCGGAAATCTCTGAATGATTTTACCGAAGGGAATCAAGTACAGCAAAAACAATAAAGACCCAGAACAGAAGACACTGACACTGAAGGAAGACCAGGAGGAGGATCCAGGCTCAGTGACAGCAGGGGTTCCACACAAAGGTTCCACACTTAAGGTGTTTAAATAAGTATATTGACTGTAAATACACATAAGCCTTTCCAAATATTGATTTATTTTCAATAAGTAAAGCAGGAGTAAAGGCTTCCTGGATATTGTTTGTCATCTTTTGTCTTGACAAAGCTACATAAGCCATGTGTATATCATATCATTATTAGACTTGAGAGTTTTGGTTCTAATGCAGTTAAAAAAAACTTGTTTCTTGTCAAATATTCAGTGATTCAAATGATGTTTGTAAGTAAGAAAGTATACATAGTATAAACAGAGTGTATTATAATTTTCAGTTTAACCTTTGTAGTTAACAAAGAGGCTTATGTCTTATGGCTTATGTATATATTGTTTAAGGTTAATTCATTTTAAAAGGTTTGTATATCCTGGACCAGTTGTTGGATCAGTATGATTTTGAGATGACCTGAGATCCTGCCTGAACTGCAGCAGTTTGTAGAAGTTAATGTTAGATTTTCAGAAAGATGATCGACTGAACATAACTTCCACAGTTGTGTTGTTTGTTTTTAAACCTTTGGTTCCATGTTCTCTTGATGTAACTTTTGGTAGTTTCTTCTGTGTGGTTTCTCTTCTCTGCAGGGGACAGTCTTGAGGACGGCGGTCTGTGCGAGACCCCTTCTTCCTACGTTCTCCCCGAGGACGACTGCTAAACAGTGAACATCCAAACCGACGCCAATTAGCCGCGAGATCAGCCCGGCACGAGGAGGCTGGAGGTAGAGGGAGGGGGACTTAATTCAAAGCCAGACTCGCTCGGGTTCAGCATCCTAATCACCAAAAGAGCTCCAGTCCCCGGGGAACCATTCAAGCGTTCAGGAAATATAAAGGAATTTGATTGTTCAGGGAAAAAAACAAGATGAAATAACGTTCCTGGTGATTTCCTGTAATGATGTGCTGTTGTGTTGTGAGAAACAAGTGTGCGGCTACAAGTCCGTGACCCTCAAAGAAAACAGATCCGCCCACAAGCCGAGCGCAGTCCATCTGTCCGTCAGTTCGACTCATACGGCGTAATAGCAGGGAAAGTGTGGGAAATAAAGGTTAGCTAAAGAGCAAGTGAATTAAAAAACGCTGATTACAACAACGGCGTAGCGTAGCAACAGCATCGCGGGGAGCCGTGGCAGCGCAGTGTTCGCTGACCTCTTAGCACTGTTAGCATGTCTTGGTCATGGGTTTGACTGACAGATACTGACCGTGGTGTGTGGGAGAGAAGAGACGAGTCGGAGAACTCACCGGGAATTACGTCTTTTGTCTTCTCCACAAGCCTAAAACAGATCTTGGACGAGCTATCGGAGTATTTTCAAACTATTGTTGGGATTTAAGAAAAGATGGACTTCATCTCCACTGAAACAACCTTCGCTCTGTGACCACGTTTCTGTTAAATTAAAGATACAAACCAACAGATGTGAAACAAATGTATTAACAGCACAATCTTTACTACCAGTCTCCAGTGTTTCTTTAGAATGTTGAATGATTGCAATTCAAAGTGGTTTTATTACAAATGAATAATCTACCAACTGTCTCCCATTCTACCTTTTTAATTTCTGACCTGCTCTCATCTGTTTACTGACCATCCACCTTACTAGCTTCTAAGAAACCAATTTACAGACTTACCTGTATACACTAGCAGCCTCTCCATGAACCTAAACCTACTCAAGAATGTGCCTGACTACCTGTCTTCTTAAACGCTTTCCTAACTACCAACCTGTTTAGTATTGTGGAGTACTTGACTCTGGTGTTGTGATAGTGTAGTAACAAGAATATATGTGTAGTATTGTCCAGTACTTGACTCTGGTGTTGTGATACTGTAGTAACAAGTATATATATGTAGTATTGTCCAGTACTTGACTCTGGTGTTGTGATAGTGTAGTAACAAGTATATATGTGTAGTATTGTCCAGTACTTGACTCTGGTGTTGTGATAGTGTAGTAACAAGTATATATATGTGTAGTATTGTCCAGTACTTGACTCTGGTGTTGTGATAGTGTAGTAACAAGTACATATGTGTAGTATTGTCCAGTACTTGACTCTGGTGTTGTGATACTGTAGTAACAAGTATATATATGTAGTATTGTCCAGTACTTGACTCTGGTGTTGTGATAGTGTAGTAACAAGTATATATGTGTAGTATTGTCCAGTACTTGACTCTGGTGTTGTGATAGTGTAGTAACAAGTACATATGTGTAGTATTGTCCAGTACTTGACTCTGGTGTTGTGATACTGTAGTAACAAGTATATATATGTAGTATTGTCCAGTACTTGACTCTGGTGTTGTGATACTGTAGTAACAAGTATATATATGTAGTATTGTCCAGTACTTGACTCTGGTGTTGTGATAGTGTAGTAACAAGTATATATGTGTAGTATTGTCCAGTACTTGACTCTGGTGTTGTGATAGTGTAGTAACAAGTATATATATGTGTAGTATTGTCCAGTACTTGACTCTGGTGTTGTGATAGTGTAGTAACAAGTACATATGTGTAGTATTGTCCAGTACTTGACTCTGGTGTTGTGATAGTGTAGTAACAAGTATATATGTGCAGTATTGTGGAGTACTTGACTCTGGTGTTGTGATAGTGTAGTAACAAGTATATATGTGTAGTATTGTGGAGTACTTGACTCTGGTGTTGTGATAGTGTAGTAACAAGTATATATGTGTAGGATTGTCCAGTACTTGACTCTGGTGTTGTGATAGTGTAGTAACAAGTATATATATGTGTAGGATTGTCCAGTACTTGACTCTGGTGTTGTGACAGTGTAGTAACAAGTATATATGTGTAGTATTGTCCAGTACTTGACTCTGGTGTTGTGACAGTGTAGTAACAAGTATATATGTGTAGTATTGTCCAGTACTTGACTCTGGTGTTGTGATAGTGTAGTAACAAGTATATATGTGTAGTATTGTCCAGTACTTGACTCTGGTGTTGTGATAGTGTAGTAACAAGTATATATGTGTAGTATTGTGGAGTACTTGACTCTGGTGTTGTGATAGTGTAGTAACAAGTATATATGTGTAGGATTGTCCAGTACTTGACTCTGGTGTTGTGACAGTGTAGTAACAAGTATATATGTGTAGTATTGTCCAGTACTTGACTCTGGTGTTGTGACAGTGTAGTAACAAGTATATATGTGTAGTATTGTCCAGTACTTGACTCTGGTGTTGTGATAGTGTAGTAACAAGTATATATGTGTAGTATTGTCCAGTACTTGACTCTGGTGTTGTGACAGTGTAGTAACAAGAATATATGTGTAGTATTGTCCAGTACTTGACTCTGGTGTTGTGACAGTGTAGTAACAAGTATATATGTGTAGTATTGTCCAGTACTTGACTCTGGTGTTGTGACAGTGTAGTAACAAGAATATATGTGTAGTATTGTCCAGTACTTGACTCTGGTGTTGTGATAGTGTAGTAACAAGTATATATGTGTAGTATTGTCCAGTACTTGACTCTGGTGTTGTGATAGTGTAGTAACAAGTATATATGTGTAGTATTGTCCAGTACTTGACTCTGGTGTTGTGACAGTGTAGTAACAAGTATATATGTGTAGTATTGTCCAGTACTTGACTCCGGTGTTGTGATAGTGTAGTAACAAGTATATATGTGTAGTATTGTCCAGTACTTGACTCCGGTGTTGTGATAGTGTAGTAACAAGTATATATGTATAGAGTTCATTCAGGAGGTAATGAATGCTGCCATCTAGAGGCCGAAGTTGAATTGCCATGAAAATGAACTAGAATGTATGAACAGAAACAAATGTAACTATTTTATTTTACACAAACTTCATTGAACTATATACCATAACAAAAAACTAGGGATGGTTACATATAAAATATATTAAAATAGATACATTATTATGTATTTTGTATGAGTATTGTGGAAAAGGACATTGCGATGTAACTCAATAGCTATATGTTCTAACAACCCTACTAACTATCAACCTAATGTCTTAGCCACCAAACTACACACATTCCTAGCTTTCATTAAATCTACCCTCGGAGTGACTCGTCTTCAGACTCAAAAACCCTCCAGGAAACTAACCAACCTACTCACAGACCTACCTGTATATGTTCCGACCTACTTACCTTTGCAACAACCTGAGCTCAGCTGGGACAAGCCTGATCCCTGCAGCCATGGCCGCCCTGAATAGTAGACCCCGCGGATCTGTTAACTGCCTACATCTCTGTCTCTGACACTGTTGTTGTGTATCGTTGTTGTGTTTTGTTATGTTTCCTGTGTGATGAATGTACTTGTCAAGTGGAAAAGAAAATCTGTTTTGTGATAAATCTAATCTAATCCAATGCAACCGACAACTACCTCCTACTATACTTCACTAAGTACCTACAGTGTGTACTAATCTTCAAACCTACCTACCAACCATGACCAACCTTTAATGCTAAGTTTGGGTCTTCTCATTTACACTTTTGTAACAGTTTGTTTTCATGTCTAAACAAGAAGGATCGTCTCGCCTGCAGTTGATTCAGAACTCTGCAGCCAGAATTCTGAGCCGCTCTAGTAGAAGAACTCACATTTCTCTGATCCTTAAAACTCTTCACTGGCTGCCAGTTTCTTTCAGGATCATTGAAAATTCTGGTTCTTACTTTCAGATCTATTCATGGTCAGACCTTCCATCAGTGATCTGATCCAGACTTACACCCCAGCTCGGGCTCTGAGGTCTGTGGATCAGAATCTACTGATGGTTCCTGAACTTCCGGACCAGAGGAGAGAAATCCTTTCAGACTGTTGCTCCTAAGCTTTGGAACCATCTCTGTGTTTGATGATCTACTGACTCCTTCAAGAAACATGTGTGTTTGATGATCTACTGACTCCTTCAAGAAACATGTGTGTTTGATGATCTACTGACTCCTTCAAGAAACATCTGTGTTTGATGATCTACTGACTCCTTCAAGAAACATCTGTGTTTGATGATCTACTGACTCCCTCAAGAAACATCTGTGTTTGATGATCTACTGACTCCTTCAAGAAACATCTGTGTTTGATGATCTACTGACTCCTTCAAGAAACATCTGTGTTTGATGATCTACTGACTCCTTCAAGAAACATCTCTGTGTTTGATGATCTACTGACTCCTTCAGGAAACATCTGTGTTTGATGATCTACTGACTCCTTCAAGAAACATCTGTGTTTGATGATCTACTGACTCCCTCAAGAAACATCTTTGTTTGATGATCTACTGACTCCTTCAAGAAACATCTGTGTTTGATGATCTACTGACTCCTTCAAGAAACATCTGTGTTTGATGATCTACTGACTCCTTCAAGAAACATCTGTGTTTGATGATCTACTGACTCCTTCAAGAAACATCTGTGTTTGATGATCTACTGACTCCTTCAAGAAACATCTGTGTTTGATGATCTACTGACTCCTTCAAGAAACATCTGTGTTTGATGATCTACTGACTCCTTCAAGAAACATCTGTGTTTGATGATCTACTGACTCCTTCAAGAAACATCTGTGTTTGATGATCTACTGACTCCTTCAAGAAACATCTCTGTGTTTGATGATCTACTGACTCCTTCAAGAAACATCTGTGTTTGATGATCTACTGACTCCTTCAAGAAACATGTGTTTGATGATCTACTGACTCCTTCAAGAAACATGTGTTTGATGATCTACTGACTCCTTCAAGAAACATCTGTGTTTGATGATCTACTGACTCCTTCAAGAAACATGTGTGTTTGATGATCTACTGACTCCTTCAAGAAACATCTGTGTTTGATGATCTACTGACTCCTTCAAGAAACATCTCAAGACACTTTTATTCGTCCAGGCTTTTCCTTGATTCTCTGAGACTCCTGTGTTATCTTGATCTTTTAAGTATATATTTTATTGACTTTTGTTTTGATTTTTTAAGCGCCTGTGACTCTGATCCGGAAAAGCTCTACAAATATAATTTAATTACTTACTTACTTACTCTGGTTTACTGTATTAACACAACCTGAATCTGATTGGATGAACAGGCTGATATTGTATATATAGTTCATCATCAGAGGAGAAACATCAGATCAATTGGTGCAAAAATGGACGCAGAACACAAGGCATTGGGGGAGACCTACAGGCAGAATTTTGACCCTGCTTCGTACCTGCAGTACAACTACAGCTATCCACGTGCAGACTTTAGCAAAGAAGATACTCTTTACATGTGGCCCATGAGGAACCTGCACAAGGCCTTTTTTGAAGGTAGGAATGATATTAAAGTTATGTTTTGCTGATTTAAGGTTTGTCTTTGAATTGTAGGTGTTTTTATATATAAACTCTCTTTTAAATGTGTCCAGTAGTGATAAAGATGCTAAAGTGCATGTTTTGACAACAGGTGATCTCAAATCTGGGCTCCTTCATGTAATGGGATGAATATGCTTGCTTTGATATCATGGAAGGAACAATATTAATTACTCACAAAGTTACGGACTTGAAGGCTTTGATAAATGTCAACTTCTGGGAGAGCTTTACAACTTGTCTTAAGCTTATCTTGCTACCTCTTATCAATTTAAAAAAAATCCCAACACATCAATCAATGCAAGAGTGACAATGTTACAGTTTCTAACGTTGTGAGGAGAAATGAAGGTGTGATGATGACGAGGAGGTTGAGGTGAGGAGGATGAGGAGGTAAGCAGCAGGAGGAGCACGACTGAAGGTCCTGGATCCAGCGATGTTGGGCGTGACTTCACAAGGACCACGGTGAACTGACCTGAACAACTGCGCTGTTGTAAAAGTGTGTTTCCCCCCAGAGACGTAACTTTACTCGGTGCAAGGATCACAAGTCTTTTCTGGAAGAGCAGTTTGGTTGCTCGTAGGAGCCAGAGGTTCAGGCCTGCTTGGCTGCTGGGTTGCTTGCAGCTCGCTTTCGTCTCGAGAAAGTACTGCTGCTGGGGAGACGTGCCGCACCTTGTTGCAGGAAGGGAGGAGGGCAGGAGTCAGGAATGGGGGTGAAGAGGGAAGGTGATGAGACCCCAAGAGTCCAGCGTGAAGTGTCAAGAGACAAGAGGAAATGTGTCAAGAGAGTGAGCCATTTCGCGCGACCCTTTTCTAAAGCCATCCACTCGGGCTCGTGATTGGTGGGTGACATCTGATTCCTCACCCCCACATTGGCTGGAGATGGTCCACCCCTCTGTTCTTTTGGATTTCTCTCGTCCTTCGAATTGACTTTGAAACTTCTTTTATTTGACGTTATAGAACGATCTGAGGCTCGAATATAAGCTAACTTATTATAACTTTCTCTTTCTAAGGATCAGAATGATATCAAACATTACACGAAAAACGTTAGAAAACCACAGTATTGATATGTTTGTTCAAACAGCATATAAACATCAAAACACTTTTATATTTGGATATATATTTCATGTGACTTACTTCTTACCTGAAAATATTTTATTGAACAAGAAAAATACATTTAGTGTTCTGAAAAGTCATCTCTTCTGCTCTTCTGGCCATGATGCTCTTCTAAGCATGTGTAAAATGGCCTTTGGATGCCAGAGAGAGATGGGGGAGGAAGGTCGGCATTCCAAAGACGTCTTAAACCAGAACATTGGTCTTTCAGTTAACAGCAAGAGCTGTGGGAAAATTCACTTAAGTTTTGGTCATAGCAAATACACTTGTTTATTTTAGATTATAACCAAAATGTAGCAATTAATCAGCCTCACACGGGGCACCAAATATGTAGTAATTATATATGCCTTATAAAAAGGTTTATTTTCCGAACATCTAAGTTCTGGTCGATTTAACTTTAAAATTGCCTCTAGGTAAAATTAACCTGAAGTTGGAGCACCACCCTTTGATTTTATAGTACAAGGGAAACTATTACAATTATGTGGATAATAATTAATTATTGGCCTTATTAATTAACTATGAAACACTAGTTTTAATCAATCTAACGTCGTAAACCAGAACTTTGGTCTTTCAGTCAAAAGCAAAAACAACATGAAGGATTTCACTACACAGTACTGTAACAATGTATCAAACTATCACCAAATGTAATAGTAATGGAATGTTGAAAGTATGAAAATAAAATTTCAAACTAAAAGGAAGAGAAAAAGGCAATTTCTGAGGTATGTTGTAGAGTAAGTTATACTCAGAAAAATGTTATCGTGGTATATCGTTATTGTGATAAAAATTTGTCCGTTTTTTTTTTTTTTATATCGTCCCCTACACCAGACAATACCAACATCATGCTTCTACATTGTCACGTAGTGGCTTAAAGATGGATCCAGTAGCTCGGTGCTCTGTTGGTATGGTCTGGTGACACTTTTATACCAACATTTATATATTTAATTTTAAAAAAGGGGATTTTTTTTTTTTTTTTTTATTATTGTAATCAAAATATCAACTCTATGTCCAAAAAATATATTATTTTAATTTCAAAATATTCACATTTTCAAATGTAGTTATTAAAAATACAATTTCAAATATCAAAATATAAATGACAGAAACTTAAATGATTAAAAAACAACAACATCCCTCAAGAGTTGAGTGTAAAACGGAGACACTGACGGCGTTTTGTACGAGACGTTTTCAGTTGGAATTCCTGAGGTTTTCTCATAAAAAGAAGTCAATGTATGAGGCGCGTCGCAGAGCTGGAGGGAAGCATGAATCCTTCAGGCCGACACAAGAGACCTTCGTGATGACAGTAACAGATAGAACTTCCACGAAACCTCTCTCGTCTGTGCAGGACGACAAAGACTCCGCAATACAAAAGTGTTTGTGACCGTGAACCTGGTGAATCTGGTTTTACCACCAAGACTTTTGTCCAGACTTTCAGAGCGAGGTGTGGAACAGAAAGCACAAGGCATGAGAGAAGGATTCATGGTTAAACATGACCGCGACGAGGAAAGTGTTGTTCGATCTAAGAAACAAAGTGTGTATTTTTAGCCGCTCCTTTTTTCCCATTTCTCTGGACTGAAATGTTCCGCACTCTCTCACCCTGAGTGCTGCCACATTGTTGCGTCTAGAACGCTGACAAAGAACGCTTGGCGACCGCGCTCTTAGTAAATTAAGCAGACACTTTTGGTATCAAACAGGCATTTGTTTCAATGATCCGGCGCGAGAGAGCGAGAGTGCAGCCCTGTGTGTCCCTGCAGTGGCCGTGGTGGGAAGCGTGGAAGGAGGAGGGGATGGATGGTGTGTACGCCAGTCACGGCGCCCGAGACAAATCAATTACAGATAAATGCCACATTCGCCGAAAGAATGCAGAAGCTTTTCTGTGGTTTGGAGACGATTGCTGAGGCTCAGCTCGATGTCACTGACCTTGAGAGGAAGGAAAAAAGAAAATCATATTTCATTTCAGCATAAATGAGTCTCGAGACTCAAAAGAACGTTTCAAGCTATTTGTCAAAATATATTAATTTTAAGCCTTCGATGGTTAGAATTCCCTTCATATGATTAAAGAACTATCTTCACATTCACCAACGAACCTGCTCCTCTCTTTACTGGACCTTTATTTTATTCTGGTCTAGTTATTTCGACAATACTTTTGGTCTGTTCTGTTGGATCCAATTTAAAGTTCAACGTCTTGGTCTGTTGAGAGACGGCCCGGCATGTGTCAATCACCACGTCGTCGTCTGGATGTCAGAGCCGACGGGTCTCACGTGCCACGTCTCAGATTCAGGACCGGGTTCAGATGTTCCCTCGTAGCAAGCTGTTCTCCAGCCGATAGAAGATCAAGTTCCCTCGCTGGTTCTCCCTCAGAGCATCCAACAAACCTCCGAGTGTGAACACCAAACCAAGACTGTCATCACACAACATAGAAACACAAACTCAGAACCTTCGTGTTCTCTGCTCCTTCGACACCGGTTTAAACTCAATAACCGCCGATCACTTCAATCCCGGCCGTCAAACTGGTCCCGAAAAGGACTGAGATGGTTTCGGGTTTCCATCCAGAGATCCAACCAGTCGAGCAAATAAAGTTGAACGCATCAGGCGCCTGAAAATTGTCATCAGTTGATTGACAGTCAGGTGATGCATGTTTAAGCTGAAACCTGATTTGTTAACTCATGTGTGCTTGACTAGTAACTGGTCATAACCGATCCTCCAGCGAAGAACCAACAACCCTGCGTTTCACTGCATAACTGGAAAGGTTTTCTTTTGAAATCCCCTTTACCTTGAGAAGATTTAAACATGATTGTTGCTCTTCTTCGCCGCCATTGATCCTCTGAAGGACCAGCGGTTCAAGCATGATCTCCACACATGACTTCAGGTGGATCAGCTCACCGACAATGGTAAACTAGTTCTATTGTTCTCCAGCAGCTTAAGAACATCTGCTTCACACCAACCACCATGTTTGGACCAATTCCTTCAAAGTCAATATAGAAGCTCATCATGTTGTTTAAGTTCAAACTTCCACATCATATAAATGTTAGATTGTGACTCTCGGATCCACCATTTTGACTCTCCAGTCACTTTAGACCTATTGACGTAAAGTAGCCCAGTTTGGTGTGAACGCACAGTTCCAATCCAACCTTAGAACCAACCATCCAATCTTCTACCAGGCATCCAACGTTCTTGATGAAGCAGGTGAAAGCGATTTGTCTCCATCTCAACAAAAGCAACACAATAATCTCCTGTAATTCCTCTTTTAATCTGACACTATACTTCTAAACTAACTGTCTTGTGTCGAGCACTTCTTCACCGATGTTCCTCAGAAACTCTCCTTGAAAAGTCAGCGAATTGATGACAATATGAGCTTCTGTCCGGCGGGATTTGTCGCATTATTCCTCAAATCCCGGATTACGTTTGGCAGTGAGAGCGACGTCACAGAAGTAGGACCGTGATTCCAAATTAAGGGCAGGAGTTGAACTTCAAATGCACAATATTTAATACCCAGAGGCAGCGGAGGGCTACGAGTGTCTGCTGCCAGAGTGTTCCTGTTGGGGTGACAAGTAAGTCCACTTTCTTGTTGCTAACAACCAATTAGGGAGATGATTATTGATCGAGGTGACGCTAATCTCTATCCCCACAAGATAAGACGATCGATCTGTGAGCGTAATGAGAAAACCTGGATTCTGAGGCTAATAAACAGAATTAGATTCAGGCTGGATACATATTTCAGTGTGTTTGCTCAGAGCAACTGAATAAACAGTAGTTCGCTCTTATTACGGCCGTCATGGAGGATTATGGGATGTGAACTAATGCAGTCAGTTGCATCTCTCGTGGTAGTAGTACAGGGAGTATTATAGTAAGTATAAGTATAAGTGGAGTCAGATAGAGTGGAAGTGGATTGGTGGAAGTATTAGTAGTATAACTAGTATTGGTTGTAGCAGCATTAGTAGTTTTAGTAGCAGCAACTACAACTAGTATTAGTAGGAGTAGTTATTTTAGAAGTATTAATAGTAGTTTTAGTAGTATTACAGCTGGTGATAGAAGTAGTATTAGTAGGTTTCATAGAAATCCATCAAAAATCGCATCTACTGGATGTCATCTCTACTCCTTCTCTGATCAGATCTTTAGGTCTTCATCTCTACTTCTTCTCTGATCAGATCTTTAGGTCTTCATCTTTACTTCTTCTCTGATCAGATCTTTAGGTCTTCATCTCTACTTCTTCTCTGATCAGATCTTTAGGTCTTCATCTCTACTCCTTCTCTGATCAGATCTTTAGGTCTTCATCTTTACTTCTTCTCTGATCAGATCTTTAGGTCTTCATCTCTACTTCTTCTCTGATCAGATCTTTAGGTCCTCATGTCACCTTTTTCTCTGATCAGATCTTTAGGTCCTCATGTCACCTTTTTCTCTGATCAGATCTTTAGGTCTTCATCTGACCTTCTTCTCTGATCAGATCTTTAGGTCTTCATCTCTACTTCTTCTCTGATCAGATCTTTAGGTCTTCATCTCTACTTCTTCTCTGATCAGATCTTTAGGTCTTCATCTCTACTTCTTCTCTGATCAGATCTTTAGGTCTTCATCTCTACTTCTTCTCTGATCAGATCTTTAGGTCTTCATCTCTACTTCTTCTCTGATCAGATCTTTAGGTCTTCATCTCTACTTCTTCTCTGATCAGATCTTTAGGTCTTCATCTCTACTTCTTCTCTGATCAGATCTTTAGGTCTTCATCTCTACTTCTTCTCTGATCAGATATTTAGGTCTTCATCTCTACTTCTTCTCTGATCAGATCTTTAGGTCTTCATCTCTACTTCTTCTCTGATCAGATCTTTAGGTCTTCATCTCTACTTCTTCTCTGATCAGATCTTTAGGTCTTCATCTCTACTTCTTCTCTGATCAGATCTTTAGGTCTTCATCTCTACTTCTTCTCTGATCAGATCTTTAGGTCTTCATCTCTACTTCTGATCAGTTCTTTAGGTCCTCATCTCTACTTCTTCTCTGATCAGATCTTTAGGTCTTCATCTCTACTTCTTCTCTGATCAGATATTTAGGTCTTCATCTCTACTTCTTCTCTGATCAGATCTTTAGGTCTTCATCTCTACTTCTTCTCTGATCAGATCTTTAGGTCTTCATCTCACCGTCTTCTTCCTCCACTAAGACTCCACCAGGACTCGTCCACACATCTCTCTCTGATGCCCACAGAGGTGGAGCTGAGCTCGTCTGAGTCTCTGCCAGGTCCGTGTGACGAGGGCAGCACTTTTTTTTTTTGGCTCAGTTGAAGGTGCAAATCCCTGCTAATCGTCTCTCTGGGATCCAGTCTGCTGGGAAACAAACCCCACCGGGACCAGGTCCAAGTCCAGACTCAGGGTCTGAGGCGCCTCTCGGAGCAACAATCGTCACCAGTGTGTCGACGTAACTCTACTCCCCTGACCTTGAATCTTCTCCTGGTGCCGAGGGTCATAATGTTCCAGTCCTTGAGCTGGTAATCATCTCCTCACATGCAGGAAGTCGTGAGCTGTTGTCACGGCGGCGAGAGAGTGAGTTGTCGGTGCGAGTCTGTCTCCGAGGGCGTCTGTTCGCGGCAATAAAAGCAATAAGAAAACACGTCCTGACACTTTAAATCTCGGCGTTGTGTTGACAGTCGCAGGAACGTGTCCTCGTCGTTAATGATCCCTGTTGTCCTCGGAGACGTCGACGGTGTTTTACTGTTGTTGATCTTCAGGCTGTGAATATGTCCTGCTGTCACTCACACACGCTTTTATTATTAGACATCATCTCGTGTTCTTCTCGCGTCGACGTCTCTCAATACTGTTGCTTCCTGTTACTGACTGAGCCACGCTGTGGAGTCACGTAAGGTTCCAACGCCAGAATCAAAGAACATCTCTGTCGTTCTTATTATATCTCAGGAGGAACATCAGGAAACTCTCTCTTGAAGCTCATGTTAGAAACACACTTGTTTACGATACAGCGACAAATCTACTGATCAAACAGCAAGTGATGACGAAACATGTCATACAAAACAACAGGAGTTTCAAGTCACTGTAGTAGTAGCAGTACTTTTAGTAGCAGCAGACGTATTACAAGTTGCAAGACTAGTTATTTTTGGTTTATGTGTAGTAGTGTTAGTAGTATAAATAACAGTAGCAGTACTATCAGTATTTGCAGAAGGTAGTTAAAGTAGCGCTAGTAGTAAAAAAAAAGTAATATTAGAACCACTAGTAGCAATTAGTAGCAGTAAAATGTGTAGTAGTATTAGAACCAGTAGTAGCAGTAAAATGTGAAGTAGTATTAGAACCAGTAGTAGCAGTAAAATATGAAGTAGTATTAGAACCAGTAGTAGCATTAAAAAGTGTAGTAGTATTAGAACCAGTAGTAGCAGTAAAATATGAAGTAGTATTAGAACCAGTAGTAGCAGTAAAATGTGAAGTAGTATTAGAACCAGTAGTAGCATTAAAATGTGTAGTAGTATTAGAACCAGTAGTAGCAGTAAAATGTGAAGTAGTATTAGAACCAGTAGTAGCAGTAAAATGTGTAGTAGTATTTGAACCAGTAGTAGCAGTAAAATGTGTAGTAGTATTTGAACCAGTAGTAGCAGTAAAATGTGTATTAGTAGTAGACCGAGTAGTGGCAGTAAAAAATCTAGTAGTATTAGAACCAGTAGTAGCAGTAAAATATATAGTAGTATAAGAATCAGTAATAGCAGTAAAATGTGAAGAAGTATAAGAACCAGTAGTAGCAGTAAAATGTGTAGTAGTATTAGAACCAGTAGTAGCAGTAAAATGTGTAGTAGTATTTGAACCAGTAGTAGCAGTAAAATGTGTAGTAGTATTTGAACCAGTAGTAGCAGTAAAATGTGTAGTAGTATTTGAACCAGTAGTAGCAGTAAAATATATAGTAGTATAAGAATCAGTAATAGCAGTAAAATGTGTAGTAGTATTTGAACCAGTAGTAGCAGTAAAATGTGTAGTAGTATTTGAACCAGTAGTAGCAGTAAAATATATAGTAGTATAAGAATCAGTAATAGCAGTAAAATGTGTAGTAGTATTTGAACCAGTAGTAGCAGTAAAATGTGTAGTAGTATTTGAACCAGTAGTAGCAGTAAAATGTGAAGTAGTATTAGAACCAGTAGTAGCAGTAAAATGTGTAGTAGTATTTGAACCAGTAGTATTATTAGCAGTAGTTTAAACAGGCGTCAGTGGTCACCACACGTGTATCTCACGAACTATGAAGTTTCTTTCTTGAAGCTGAAGAGTTTAAAGAAAACAGTGTGTTCGCAGGAACAGGTTCAGTGACTCCTGCTCTAATGAGTCTGAACTGAGGCTGATTAGCGGAGGTTGAGGCTCCGGTGTTGCAAGAGTCTCATTCTTTGATGTTGTTGTTTTCTGCTGTGCGCCGCCCAGTCATTTGAATATCACAGGAGCTGCTGCTCGGCCTCAGCTCTGCTGCCTGATGAAAGCAGGTGTGGCGCAGGTGAGGCGTGTTAATGACAAGCTGCATTTCAATAGCTGTCACTCGGCTGTCAGGGGGAGGGAAATGTTTGTTTCCGGATCCTCCGGCGAGCGCCGAGCGCATCTCGTTAACATAAGCTTAACCCAGCTTCGCAAACGAGCCGTCAAAGTTTCCGCGCACCTGCGAGAAGAAGGAGCTCCTGCTCCAGTCCAAAAACTTTTGTTGGGCGGGTCGCGGTGACCCAGTTGTTTACACGGCGGATGTTTGCCGACGTTGACTCGCCGAGGCCAGGTTTCATCAGCCGCTGTTTACCGCCGTGACGTCGGGAATATGAAGTGACGCTGATGAGTGATAACAGAACCAGAACACTTGAGAAGATGGACCTGAACGAGGCTGAGAAGGTAACTGTGGACGTCATCCAGGATTCTGGCGTTTCTTTGAGTCCAGGTCAGTTAGAAGGTCTGCGTAGAAGTTGAGTCTCTTGTCTTTTTCCAGGGAGGGTAAGATGTTCCTCAACTACATCATCTCAGACCAGCTGGGACACATCATCTCTACACCTGATGACCTTCTCACCCTCTCTCTGGTGACCTTCTCACCCTCTCCCTGATGACCTTCTCACCCTCTCTCTGATGACCTTCTCACCCTCTCTCTGTTGACCTTCTCACCCTCTCTCTGATGACCTTCTCACCCTCTCTCTGATGACCTTCTCACCCTCTCTCTGATGACCTTCTCACCCTCTCCCTGATGCCCTTCTCACCCTCTCTCTGATGACCTTCTCACCCTCTCTCTGATAACCTTCTCACCCTCTCCCAGATGACCTTCTCACCCTCTCTCTGATGACCTTCTCACCCTCTCCCACATGACCTTCTCACCCTCTCTCTGATGACCTTCTCACCCTCTCCCTGATGACCTTCTCACCCTCTCTCTGATGACCTTCTCACCCTCTCTCTGATGACCTTCTCACCCTCTCTCTGATGACCTTCTCACCCTCTCCCTGATGACCTTCTCACCCTCTCTCTGATGACCTTCTCACCCTCTCCCTGATGACCTTCTCACCCTCTCCCTGATGACCTTCTCACCCTCTCTCTGATGACCTTCTCACCCTCTCTCTGATGACCTTCTCACCCTCTCTCTGATGACCTTCTCACCCTCTCCCTGATGACCTTCTCACCCTCTCCCTGATAACCTTCTCACCCTCTCTCTGATGACCTTCTCACCCTCTCTCTGATGACCTTCTCACCCTCTCCCTGATAACCTTCTCACCCTCTCTCTGATGACCTTCTCACCCTCTCTCTGATGACCTTCTCACCCTCTCTCTGATGACCTTCTCACCCTCTCTCTGATGACCTTCTCACCCTCTCTCTGATGACCTTCTCACCCTCTCCCTGATGACCTTCTCACCCTCTCCCTGATGACCTTCTCACCCTCTCCTGACCTTCTCACCCTCTCTCTGATGACCTTCTCACCCTCTCCCTGATGACCTTCTCACCCTCTCTCTGATGACCTTCTCACCCTCTCTCTGATGACCTTCTCACCCTCTCTCTGATGACCTTCTCACCCTCTCCCTGATGACCTTCTCACCCTCTCTCTGATGACCTTCTCACCCTCTCCCTGATGACCTTCTCACCCTCTCCCTGATGACCTTCTCACCCTCTCTCTGATGACCTTCTCACCCTCTCTCTGATGACCTTCTCACCCTCTCTCTGATGACCTTCTCACCCTCTCTCTGATGACCTTCTCACCCTCTCCCTGATGACCTTCTCACCCTCTCCCTGATGACCTTCTCACCCTCTCCTGACCTTCTCACCCTCTCCCTGATGACCTTCTCACCCTCTCTCTGATGACCTTCTCACCCTCTCTCTGATGACCTTCTCACCCTCTCCCTGATGCCCTTCTCACCCTCTCTCTGATGACCTTCTCACCCTCTCTCTGATAACCTTCTCACCCTCTCCCAGATGACCTTCTCACCCTCTCTCTGATGACCTTCTCACCCTCTCCCACATGACCTTCTCACCCTCTCTCTGATGACCTTCTCACCCTCTCCCTGATGACCTTCTCACCCTCTCTCTGATGACCTTCTCACCCTCTCTCTGATGACCTTCTCACCCTCTCTCTGATGACCTTCTCACCCTCTCCCTGATGACCTTCTCACCCTCTCTCTGATGACCTTCTCACCCTCTCCCTGATGACCTTCTCACCCTCTCCCTGATGACCTTCTCACCCTCTCTCTGATGACCTTCTCACCCTCTCTCTGATGACCTTCTCACCCTCTCTCTGATGACCTTCTCACCCTCTCCCTGATGACCTTCTCACCCTCTCCCTGATAACCTTCTCACCCTCTCTCTGATGACCTTCTCACCCTCTCTCTGATGACCTTCTCACCCTCTCCCTGATAACCTTCTCACCCTCTCTCTGATGACCTTCTCACCCTCTCTCTGATGACCTTCTCACCCTCTCCCTGATGACCTTCTCACCCTCTCCCTGATAACCTTCTCACCCTCTCTCTGATGACCTTCTCACCCTCTCTCTGATGACCTTCTCACCCTCTCCCTGATAACCTTCTCACCCTCTCTCTGATGACCTTCTCACCCTCTCTCTGATGACCTTCTCACCCTCTCTCTGATGACCTTCTCACCCTCTCCCTGATGACCTTCTCACCCTCTCTCTGATGACCTTCTCACCCTCTCCCTGATGACCTTCTCACCCTCTCCCTGATGACCTTCTCACCCTCTCTCTGATGACCTTCTCACCCTCTCTCTGATGACCTTCTCACCCTCTCTCTGATGACCTTCTCACCCTCTCCCTGATGACCTTCTCACCCTCTCCCTGATAACCTTCTCACCCTCTCTCTGATGACCTTCTCACCCTCTCTCTGATGACCTTCTCACCCTCTCCCTGATAACCTTCTCACCCTCTCTCTGATGACCTTCTCACCCTCTCTCTGATGACCTTCTCACCCTCTCTCTGATGACCTTCTCACCCTCTCTCTGATGACCTTCTCACCCTCTCTCTGATGACCTTCTCACCCTCTCCCTGATGACCTTCTCACCCTCTCCCTGATGACCTTCTCACCCTCTCCTGACCTTCTCACCCTCTCTCTGATGACCTTCTCACCCTCTCCCTGATGACCTTCTCACCCTCTCTCTGATGACCTTCTCACCCTCTCCCTGATGACCTTCTCACCCTCTCTCTGATGACCTTCTCACCCTCTCCCTGATGACCTTCTCACCCTCTCTCTGATGACCTTCTCACCCTCTCCCTGATGACCTTCTCACCCTCTCCCTGATGACCTTCTCACCCTCTCTCTGATGACCTTCTCACCCTCTCTCTGATGACCTTCTCACCCTCTCTCTGATGACCTTCTCACCCTCTCCCTGATGACCTTCTCACCCTCTCCCTGATGACCTTCTCACCCTCTCCTGACCTTCTCACCCTCTCCCTGATGACCTTCTCACCCTCTCCCTGATGACCTTCTCACCCTCTCTCTGATGACCTTCTCACCCTCTCTCTGATGACCTTCTCACCCTCTCTCTGATGACCTTCTCACCCTCTCCCTGATGACCTTCTCACCCTCTCCCTGATAACCTTCTCACCCTCTCTCTGATGACCTTCTCACCCTCTCCCTGATAACCTTCTCACCCTCTCTCTGATGACCTTCTCAGCCTCTCCCAGATGACCTTCTCACCCTCTCTCTGATGACCTTCTCACCCTCTCCCAGATGACCTTCTCACCCTCTCCCTGATAACCTTCTCACCCTCTCTCTGATGACCTTCTCACCCTCTCCCTGATAACCTTCTCACCCTCTCTCTGATGACCTTCTCACCCTCTCTCTGATGACCTTCTCAGCCTCTCTCTGATGACCTTCTCACCCTCTCTCTGATGACCTTCTCACCCTCTCTCTGATGACCTTCTCACCCTCTCCCTGATGACCTTCTCAGCCTCTCTCTGATGACCTTCTCAGCCTCTCCCTGATGACCTTCTCACCCTCTCTCTGATGACCTTCTCAGCCTCTCCCTGATGACCTTCTCACCCTCTCTCTGATGACCTTCTCACCCTCTCTCTGATGACCTTCTCACCCTCTCCCTGATGCCCTTCTCACCCTCTCTCTGATGACCTTCTCACCCTCTCCCTGATGCCCTTCTCACCCTCTCTCTGATGACCTTCTCACCCTCTCCCTGATGCCCTTCTCACCCTCTCTCTGATGACCTTCTCACCCTCTCCCTGATGCCCTTCTCACCCTCTCTCTGATGACCTTCTCACCCTCTCCCTGATGCCCTTCTCACTCTCTCCCTGATGACCTTCTCACCCTCTCTCTGATGACCTTCTCACCCTCTCCCTGATGACCTTCTCACCCTCTCCCTGATGACCATAGGTGAAGGTAGAGACGAAGATCGACAGAGAGCTTTGCCCTATGGCTCAGCTCTTTCTCCAAGACTACGGATCAGTGCAGCGTCAATCCACCTTCTTCCCTCACTCGTGAACAAGACCCCAACATACTTCAACTCTTCCACTTGAGGCAGGATCTCATCCCTGACCCACGGAGAACCATGGACTCGGATCTGGAGGTGCTGATCCTTGGTTGCGAACCATTTCAGCGACGGCTGGAGGTCATGGTTTTTTACACGATTAAATCCTGAGTTTGATGCAGTGAATAAATATTGTTACAAATATTGAGAAACGTGTGGAAGTTTTGAAGGAACGAAGCAGAAGTTTACGGACGAACATAAAATGGTGAAATATTCATCTTGGCTGCGTGTTGTTGTTGCTGCTCTGAAGAAACGAGGAGGTCACTGGAGCGTCACTGGCTTCAGACCCAACACTTGTAACTAATTCACAGAAGTGATATTGATTAGTTCCTCCTCCGGTGCAGCCGACGAGCGCCGAGAACATTAATGAATGAAGTAAACGATGATGAGTTTGTGTGACTTTAATTATTCACTGGAGTTTGAATCATGTGATGATGTCACGCGTGTTCGAGCTCACGTGACGTGATTGAATATTATCTTCGTTCATTGTTCAGAGGACGAATGATTCTTTCTTTCTTCATTACTGTGTTTCTGGACAATATTTCTACGGTCACGAGTCGTTACAGTATAATTAACTAATATGGAACATAAAGTACATGTCACTAATAATATAAGAACATCAGTGACGTCGAAAACGTTTCAAATGTTAAATATATAATTTTTTAGGAATAAAATTATTGTTTTGAATATTGAATGAAATACTTTATATATATACATATATATATACATATATATATATATATATATATATATATATATGTATATATATATTCAAAAAACTATTGAATTCAATAGTGTATTACACATTTAGAAGTTTAACTTTTGTTAATTAAATCATCAAAATTATACATAAATAAATAATTCTGTTCCTTTCATGGTTTCATATTGTTCTCCCTGATTTCCTTAGTTTTCTTTATTTCTGGATATTCTAACTTTATTTATTCATTTTTCCCAGTTAATCTTTTTTTTCCGATATATGTATTTTGTACGTTTTTTTCTACTCCTGATATATTAAGTTCTTTTTTTACTAGAAAATGTTTTCCTTTTTTTTTCTCCATATATATCAGTTTAGCTCTTTTTCTTGATGTTCTCACTTCTGTTTTTTTTCCTTGGATACTTTTCTTAGTTTTTTTTCCAGTTTTTTTGGGGTATTTTCTGAAAATTCTTCAAAGTTTCTTTTTTCCCCTGATATTCTTAGTTTCTGTTTTAGCCCTTGAAGTTTACATTCAAATGATGCTGATCCTTCTCTGGGTCAATGACCTTTGACCCAGAGAAGGATCTGCATCATTTGAATTACGACCAGCAAGACGCCCTCTAGTGGACATCATTGTAGCCACATGTTTAAAACTTGAAAACATTCAAAACTTTTTTATTTTTACCTGCTGACGAGGAGAGAGAAATAAAAGTAGTTTATGGACGACAGACTTCAACGTGAGTCGCACACCTGGAGAGTCTTCATCTCAACATCTGGCTGGAGACGAGAATAAATCAACAACCACTCCGACTAATCAGATTAAATCACGCGAGCGTTCTGCTGGAGATAATTAACGGCCGCGGCACATTGAACGGATCTTCTTCAATCTGCCGCCAGTCGAGGCTCATAAAGGAAATAATCACAGCTTGTAGCAGACAAATTGATGGAACGACGACGCAAAGATGTTTGTTTCTCTCGCAGAGAAATCGTTTTAATTTGTTGACGACGGGTTCTCAGTGTGGACGACACATCCCTCCAGAAGATGACAAACAAACTGGCGCTGGAACTTCTCGTCAACCTCCGTCCGGACATCGGCTCAATAAAGATGAAGTGATGAAGTGATGAAGTGATGAAGTGAGGAAGTGATGAAGTGATGAAGTGATGAAGTGAGGAAGTGAGGAAGTGATGAAGTGATGAAGTGATGAAGTGATGAAGTGAGGAAGTGATGAAGTGATGAAGTGATGAAGTGAGGAAGTGATGAAGTGATGAAGTGATGAAGTGATGAAGTGAGGAAGTGAGGAAGTGATGAAGTGATGAAGTGATGAAGTGATGAAGTGAGGAAGTGATGAAGTGATGAAGTGATGAAGTGAGGAAGTGATGAAGTGATGAAGTGATGAAGTGATGAAGTGAGGAAGTGAGGAAGTGATGAAGTGATGAAGTGATGAAGTGATGAAGTGAGGAAGTGATGAAGTGATGAAGTGATGAAGTGAGGAAGTGAGGAAGTGATGAAGTGATGAAGTGATGAAGTGATGAAGTGATGAAGCGATGAAGTGATGAAGTGATGAAGTGAGGAAGTGAGGAAGTGACTACTTGAGGAAGTGAGGAAGTGAGGAAGTGAAGACGTGAGGAAGTGAAGAAGTAACAAAGTAAAGACGTGAGGAAGTGAAGAAGTAACAAAGTAAAGACGTGAGGAAGTGATGATATGACAAAGTGAGGAAGCAAGGAAGTGAGGAAGTGATGATGTGACAACGTGAGGAAGTGAGGAAGTAACAAAGTGAAGACGTGAGGAAGTGAGGAAGTGAGTAAGTGACAAAGTGAAGATGTGAGGAAGTGAGGAAGTGACAAAGTGAAGACGTGAGGAAGTGAGGAAGTGACAAAGTGAAGACGTGAGGAAGTGAGGAAGTAACAAAGTGAAGATGTGAGGAAGTGATGATATGACAAAGTGAGGAAGTGACAACATGACGAAGCAAGGAAGTAAGGAAGTGATGATGTGACAACGTGAGGAAGTGACGACATGACGAAGTGACGAAGCAAGGAAGTGAGGAAGTGATGATATGACAAAGTGAGGAAGTGAGTAAGTGACAAAGTGAAGATGTGAGGAAGTGATGATATGACAAAGTGAGGAAGTGACAACATGACGAAGCAAGGAAGTAAGGAAGTGATGATGTGACAACGTGAGGAAGTGACGACATGACGAAGTGACGAAGCAAGGAAGTGAGGAAGTGATGATATGACAAAGTGAGGAAGTGAGTAAGTGACAAAGTGAAGATGTGAGGAAGTGATGATATGACAAAGTGAGGAAGTGACAACATGACGAAGCAAGGAAGTGAGGAAGTGATGATGTGACGAAGTGACAAAGCAAGGAAGTGAGGAAGTGATGATGTGACAAAGTGAGGAAGTGACGACATGACGAAGTGACAAAGCAAGGAAGTGAGGAAGTGATGATATGACAAAGTGAGGAAGTGAGTAAGTGACAAAGTGAAGACGTGAGGAAGTGAGTAAGTGACAAAGTGAAGACGTGAGGAAGTGAGTAAGTGACAAAGTGAGGAAGTGACGACATGAGGAAGTGACGAAGCAAGGAAGTGAGGAAGTAATGATATGACAAAGTGAGGAAGTGAGTAAGTGACAAAGTGAAGACGTGAGGAAGTGAGGAAGTGAGTAAGTGACAAAGTGAGGAAGTGAGGAAGTGAGTAAGTGACAAAGTGAGGAAGTGACGACATGAGGAAGTGACGACATGACGAAGTGACGAAGCAAGGAAGTGAGGAAGTAATGATATGACAAAGTGAGGAAGTGAGTAAGTGACAAAGTGAAGACGTGAGGAAGTGAGGAAGTGAGTAAGTGACAAAGTGAGGAAGTGAGGAAGTGAGGAAGTGAAGAAGTAAAAAGTGAAGACGTGAGGAAGTGATGATATGACAAAGTGAGGAAGTGACGACATGACGAAGTGACAAAGCAAGGAAGTGAGGAAGTGATGATGTGACAACGTGAGGAAGTGGGGAAGTGAGGAAGTGACATTATGACGAAGTGACGAAGCAAGGAAGTGAGGAAGTGAGGAAGTGAGGAAGTGAGGAAGTGACGAAGTGAGAAAGTGAGGAAGTGATGAAGTGACGACGTGAGGAAGTGAGGAAGTGAGGAAGTGACGTCATGAGGAAGTGACGAAGCAAGGAAGTGACATTATGACGAAGTGACAAAGCAAGGAAGTGAGGAAGTGACGAAGTGAGAAAGTGACGAAGCAAGGAAGTGAGGAAGTGACATTATGACGAAGTGACGAAGCAAGGAAGTGATGAAGTGACGAAGTGATGAAGTGACGAAGTGATGAAGTGACGTCATCACGACGTGACGACGTGAGGAAGTGAGGAAGTGAGGAAGTGAGGAAGCGAGGAAGTGACGACGTGACGACTTCAGGAAGTGATGATATGAAGACGTGACGGCGTGAGGAAGTGACGATTTGACAATTTGAACAAGTGATGAAGTGACGATGCGTCGAAGTAAAGTTCACGTCTGTTGACGTCGACACCGACATTAGACCAGAGACGAATCTGCAGAATTTAAAAGTTGAATAATGGTAGAAATATCTTCTCTACTTCCGTCACAGTTCTGAAAGCGTCAAGGTTTTTGCTGAGGGTTTTGAATCCTCCCAGAGCAGCGTTTAACATCCAGAGGAGCCAATATTCCCGTCATAAGTCACTCACAGCACCTGTGCAGACGCTTCATCTGCAGCAAAGTCAAAGTCTGGTTTCAAACCGCCGCGGATGAAACTGCTGCTTAAGGCTTTTCATTCACATTTAGCGGCGACGGTTTTCCCTCCAGAAGCTGCCGCGTCCCAAGATGCAACTGTGGCGTCGCAAGTGTCTGAGACGAGCGACGGAAGAACTTTCTTCCTCACGACGCACTTTCAAGACAGTCGTGAACTTTCTCCAAACTTTGATTTCAATGAGTCCATTTGGGATTTTTTTCAATATTTACATCAAAGTTTTTAAAAAGAAGCAAAACTTAAAGATCTTTCTGGTCAGAGATCATAAAGTGAAATAAAGGGTTTGAAGCACTTATTTAATAATTCATGGATTCATGAGAGAAATAATTACTTATGTAAAGTAATTCATATGATTCTTAATTCAGATGTGAATCTTCTTCACCTGCTCACTCTTTGTTTTTCTCTTTTTTAATCATTTATTCTCAGTTTTGTTTTTTCTCTAATATTCTTAAGTTTTCTTTTATGAAAAATATAATTATATTTAGATATTTTATTTTTTCTGATCTTCTAAGATTTATTTTAGTTTTTCCTAGTTTATTTTCTTCCGAGTCACAAAAGTTTATTTCTCGTCCAGATGTTGTTATTTTCCTTCTTTTTCTCTGATATTAATGTTTTTCTTCTTTCCTACGTATTCGGATTTTTTTATAATTTAATTTTTTGGGGATCTTACTAGATTTTCTTTTTTAGATATTCTTATTTATGATCTTTAATCCTTTTCAGATGTTCTTGGTTTAGTTATTTCCTGGTTTTGTTTCTTAATATTCTTAAATCTGTTATTTTTCTCTCTTTTCTGCTTCGTTTTTTTGCCGTTGTGGTTTAAGTTTTGGACTTTTGCTCTTTTGAATTGAACTTTGAAGTCAATTTCTTTCACGTTTCTTTACAAACGGCTTCTTGTCAGAGATCATGAGCCGAAGCAAAGGTTTGAAACACAAACGACTTCAGGTTCTTCTTCTTCTTCACTCGTGTGTCGTCAGGCTGCCAGTCATTCATTCGAAGTCAACGTTTTAATGACGAAGCGAGACGTGAACAACGTTATGAAAAACTCTCTTGTTAATTAGATTTCTTCGTCTGCGTTCACCGTAAATGCCAACCAGGTGTCGAGTCCAAGGTCTGGATTTTTCTTCTTTTATTGGCCGGCAAAGCTTCTAAAGCTTCCATCACAAGAGGATTTCCGGAGCTTCTCCTGCAGCAGACGAGGAGAAATCCACCTTTTCTACCAACAAGACAATCTGTGACATTTAGGAGCGAATGTGAGGAAACAAATGGAAGAGAAAAGGTCAGACGTGTGGACGTTTACAGACGTTTGTCGTGTGTTTTCAACTGCTTTTGTCAGGATTGAAACGATGGATGAGAATAAGATTCATTCAGTGATGGAAGGAGAGATGAAGGTGGAGGAAGAAGAAAGAAGAAGGAAAAAAAAACAAGCGTAGAAATGTAAAAATATTTTCTGAGGCGAGATTATTGACCTGATGACTTTTACTACACAAACACAAAGAAGCTTCATTAACTCTGAATATTTATGTTCTAACATGAATGTATTTGTGTTCAGAATACATGAATAAACAGGTAATAACAATGTGAAACGTTGTTTTATCTTGTAGCTGATGTAGAGATAAGAAAATCCCAACAGGTTTTCCAGAGTGTCCACTGTCCTTAGTAGCTGGGATGGACTCTGATCTCCTATTACGACAGATAACAACTCTTTTGTGTATCGATCTTTGACGACATGATGCCGATCTTTGACGACATGATGCCGATCTTTGACGACATGATGCCGATCTTTGACGACATGATGCTGATCTTTGACGACATGATGCCGATCTTTGACGACATGATGCCGATCTTTGACGACATGATGCCGATCTTTGACGACATGATGCCGATCTTTGACGACATGATGCCGATCTTTGACGACATGATGCCGATCTTTGACGACATGATGCCGATCTTTGACGACATGATGCCGATCTTTGACGACATGATGCCGATCTTTGACGACATGATGCCGATCTTTGACGACATGATGCCGATCTTTGACGACATGATGCCGATCTTTGACGACATGATGCCGATCTTTGACGACATGATGCCGATCTTTGACGACATGATGCCGATCTTTGACGACATGATGCCGATCTTTGACGACATGATGCCGATCTTTGAACAAATGTTGCTGATCTTTGACGACATGATGCCGATCTTTGAACAAATGTTGCTGATCTTTGACGACATGTTGCTGATCTTTGAACAAATGTTGCTGATCTTTGACGACATGTTGCTGATCTTTGACGACATGTTGCTGATCTTTGAACAAATGTTGCTGATCTATGACGACATGTTGCTGATCTTTGACGACATGATGCCGATCTTTGACGACATGATGCCGATCTTTGAAGACATGATGCCGATCTTTGACGACATGATGCCGATCTTTGACGACATGATGCCGATCTTTGACGACATGATGCCAATCTTTGACGGCATGATGCCGATCTTTGACGACATGATGCCGATCTTTGACGACATGATGCCGATCTTTGACGACATGATGCCGATCTTTGACGACATGATGCCGATCTTTGACGACATGATGCCGATCTTTGACGACATGATGCCGATCTTTGACGACATGATGCCGATCTTTGACGACATGATGCCGATCTTTGACGACATGATGCCGATCTTTGACGACATGATGCCGATCTTTGACGACATGATGCCGATCTTTCACGACATGATGCCGATCTTTGACGACATGATGCCGATCTTTGACGACATGATGCCGATCTTTGACGACATGATGCCGATCTTTGACGACATGATGCCGATCTTTGACGACATGATGCCGATCTTTGACGACATGATGCCGATCTTTGACGACATGATGCCGATCTTTGACGACATGTTGCCGATCTTTGATGACATGATACTGATCTTTGACGACATGATGCCGATCTTTGACGACATGCTGCCGATCTTTGACGACATGTTGCCGATCTTTGACAACATGATGCCGCTCTTTGACAACATGATGCCGCTCTTTGACGACATGATGCCGATCTTTGACGACATGATGCCGATCTTTGATGACATGATGCCGATCTTTGACGACATGATGCCGATCTTTGACGACATGATGCCGATCTTTGACGACATGATGCCGATCTTTCACGACATGATGCCGATCTTTGACGACATGATGCCGATCTTTGACGACATGATGCCGATCTTTGACGATATGATGCCGATCTTTGACGACATGATGCCGATCTTTGACGACATGATGCCGATCTTTGACGACATGATGCCGATCTTTGACGACATGTTGCTGATCTTTGACGACATGTTGCTGATCTTTGACGACATGTTGCTGATCTTTGACGACATGTTGCTGATCTTTGAATAAATGTTGCTGATCTTTGACGACATGTTGCTGATCTTTGACGACATGTTGCTGATCTTTGAATAAATGTTGCTGATCTTTGACGACATGTTGCTGATCTTTGACGACATGTTGCTGATCTTTGACGACATGTTGCTGATCTTCGACGACATGATGCCGATCTTTGACGACATGATGCCGATCTTTGACGACATGATGCCGATCTTTGACGACATGTTGCTGATCTTTGAACAAATTTTGCTGATCTTTGACGACATGATGCCGATCTTTGACGACATGTTGCCGATCTTTGAATAAATGTTGCTGATCTTTGACGACATGTTGCTGATCTTTGAACAAATGTTGCTGATCTTTGACGACATGATTTTAAATTTTAAGATGAGGACCGTGACTGTAACTCAGGTACCTTCTTGTTACCAGAGTGGACGAGTCAGAGTTGAATTCAACATCCTCTGAGCGTATGAAATAATAGATGTGTCCTTTGAGGTGGAAAGCATCAAGAGTCGCTTCTTTCCACCTCAAAGGAAGATAAAAAAGCAGCTATTTTTGCCTCCTGCCTGCCACTCGCGACTAAAACACTGCTTTGTTCTCACCATGAACTATTTAACTCGCGCGTCTCCCGCAGCCTTCGGTGAACTGGAGAGTTTGGAACCATTGATGTCGTGAGTGACGGAGACTTAGAGGCCACAGAAGAGACTTTTATAAACAACTGAAGTCAGTCCATGACTTCCAGTCTTATGTCAACGTTCAACTGTATCGTTCAGCGAGAGACTGATGATGTCATCAGTTCATCAGTCACATGACTCGTGTCTCACATGTTTGATATTGTGTTAAAATGTAAACTGTATTGACTCCACACACTCACAGAAAACCATGTTAGTGAAGACATAAAACAAACTCTACTCCAAAGATGTGTTTCTGTGACGAGATCGCTGCAGTGGTTCTTGACTTCTTAACTGAACCACATAAAAAAACGTTCAGGATGATTTCAGGTTCAGTTCCAGATGATTTCAACATGAGTTTAAGACGATTTACTGGATCATGGTCGTGTCTCGGTGCAAACATGTTTTATGAATCCAACAGTTGAGTGAACTGGTCGTGTGACTTGGTATGGATCACATCCCGCAGAACAACATGTTTCTTTGGACAGTATCGAGCTGTTTCGGTTCAGTTTACTTCAAAAGCTGCAGGAACATCTAAAAACTTCTCACTGCAGATTGTGTTTGTTTGGGGGAACTTTTACTTTTTGATACTTCTGGAAAAACTCTTGAATGTTTTCCTTGACGTACCAGAAGCGTTTTGATGGTGTTTTTTTGTTGCACAAATGGATTTTGCGTGTTTGTAATTGAACATCATGGTTCGATGTCTTTGCAGATTCCACTCTCTGGAGCAGATCTGGCTTGACAGAGAAATCCTTCTTCTTTCTTCAGCCACAAGGTTTGTGTTGGACGTGGATCTTCGTGGTGACCTGAGGCAGCAGGACTTGTTTGTTGGAAGATATTTGTTCCACTCGAGTCATTCACACCAAGAACGACACGTTGATGCCAAACATCTGTTTCTGTGACGTTCGGACCCGGTTCCAATCGTCAGGACTTTCTCCATCCGTGGGTCTCTTTGACCCGGTCGCTGCCTCCTCGACCTCACGTGGCTTCAAACTCTTCTTCAAGCCGCAACTTTTGCGTTGTTAAAAAAAGCGGATAAATTTAGCCTCTACCTCGAAAGCAACAGCGAGTCCCCGTGAAACGTTCCTCGTCTCCCGCGGCTTCTATTTATTCTTTAAAGCCAGGAATATTATGCAGCATCAAAGCACTTATGCAAATGTGAGTAACTTCATTAGATTGTTGTTCCGAGGACACGCGGGAAAACAGGAGCTCCCGTCGACAAACATAAAAGGAAATACGAGCAACTGTTTGACTGCTGGTCATTTACTCGCCTCGTGGAAAATCATGTTTATTTTCCTGTTCCGTCCTCACCAGGTGTTTGGACCGTCGAGCAGGAATGTTGCTCTTTGATTTACTCGCCGTCGCAACACACGGCGGCGGAAGAACAACAGCGACGATAAAACAAGTGGTTCGGATGAAACTCATGTTCAGGTTGAACGACGACAACAACAAAACCAGAAGAGAAAATACTTCAATAAATCAATTAAATGAGATTCAAGTCAATCACATCCAGACATTTTTCTTCACTTGTTTAATCAAACATTTCAGGAGCGAGTCATGATCAAGTGTGAAGCAGCAGGAAAGAAGATCAGGACCAGTGAATCTGATCCCCTGGTTCTCGGTCAGAATAAGACGCTGATGAAGGAGTAACTTTATAACGGGTTCTGTCTGTTAGCAACATCTCAGAAGTTGATACGAAAACCAGTAAATATTTTTGATACTTTTCGATACCACAGTAAAAAAAAAGCTTCTTCTTTGAAGAAAACAACTTTAATAAAACAATCATTAACGTTCAAAGATGACGGAGATGTTAACATTTGTTTCAGTTTATCAGCACAAAAGAAGAAAAGTAACAGCTATTCATTGAAATAGAGGTGATTAGATGAAAACAATACATTTGTGTCTCACAAGTGTGTAGATAAATAACACAACCTTTGACTATGTTGTGTCAACAACACTAGCAAGAAGCGTTTCTATTATACATTCATTCACCATCGTTGCCGAGCGTTGACGAGCGTTGACGAGCGTTGGCGAGCGTTGACGAGCGTTGGCGAGCGTTGACGAGCGTTGACGAGCGTTGACGAGCGTTGACGAGCGTTGACGAGCGTTGATTAGCGTTGACGAGCGTTTCCGAGCGTTGACGAGCGTTGACGAGCGTTTCCGAGCGTTGACTAGCGTTTCCGAGCGTTGATTAGCGTTGACGAGCGTTGACGAGCGTTGACGAGCGTTGACGAGCGTTGACGAGCGTTTCCGAGCGTTTCCGAGCGTTTCCGAGCGTTGACTAGCATTGACTAGCGTTTCCGAGCGTTGATTAGCGTTGATTAGCGTTGACGAGCGTTGACTAGCGTTTCCGAGGGTTGATTAGCGTTGACGAGCGTTTCCGAGCGTTGACTAGCGTTGACGAGCGTTTCCGAGCGTTGACGAGCGTTGATTAGCGTTGACGAGCGTTGACGAGCGTTGACGAGCGTTGACGAGCGTTGACGAGCGTTGACGAGCGTTGATTAGCATTGACGAGCGTTTCCGAGCGTTGACGAGCGTTGACGAGCGTTGACGAGCGTTGACGAGCGTTGACGAGCGTTGACGAGCGTTGACTAGCGTTTCCGAGGGTTGATTAGCGTTGACGAGCGTTTCCGAGCGTTGACTAGCGTTGACGAGCGTTTCCGAGCGTTGATTAGCGTTGACGAGCGTTGACGAGCGTTGACGAGCGTTGACGAGCGTTGACGAGCGTTGACGAGCGTTGACGAGCGTTGACGAGCGTTGACGAGCGTTGATTAGCATTGACGAGCGTTTCCGAGCGTTGACGAGCGTTGACGAGCGTTGACGAGCGTTGACGAGCGTTGACGAGCGTTGACGAGCGTTGACGAGCGTTGACTAGCGTTTCCGAGCGTTGACTAGCGTTGACTAGCGTTGACGAGCGTTGACGAGCGTTGATTAGCGTTGACGAGCGTTGATTAGCGTTGACGAGCGTTCACGAGCGTTGACTAGCGTTGACGAGCGTTGACTAGCGTTGACGAGCGTTGACCTGCAACACAGACCATGTATATAAGAAAGTTCAGAGTAGAAGTACTTTCTGAGGAGGCTTCGATCATTTAACATCTGCAAGAAGCTCCTCTGCATGTTCTACCAGTCTGTGGTGGCCAGTGTCATGTTCTATGCTGTGGTGTGTTGGGGTGGAAATGTGTCCAAGAGGAGGTCAACAGGTCAACAGGTCAACAGGTTGATCAGGAGGGCTGGCTCTGTGGTTGGAATGAAGCTGGACTCACTGGTGACAGTTGCTGAGAGGAGATCATTGAACAGACTACTGTCCATCATGATGATGACATCATCCTCTGAACACTGTCATCAGTGAGCAGAGAAGCAGATGAAGCACGAATGCTCCTACCAGGTGCAAAACAAATAGACTCAGGGACTCATTCATCCCTCGGGCTATTAAATTGTACAATTCTGAGTTCGGGGGCAGGAGTGGAGTGAAAGTATCTGAATGTTCCATGTTAGTCTTTGTATCCTTTGTCTTTGTTGTTTTTCTTTCCTTGATCTATGTTCTTTATCTTTATCTTTAGACTTAGATTGTGTCATCTTGTTCTTCCTCTTTATGTTCTTCTTATTTTATTTTTTATGTATTATTTTTTATTGTTTATGAAAAATTGCTGGCTATTGGTAAAAAACAATTTCCCGAAGGAGACCTCCTGAGGGATCAATAAAGTTTTACCTTACCTTACCTTACCTTACTAGCGTTGCCGAGCGTTGCCGAGCATTGCCGAGCGTTGCCGAGCGTTGACTCGTTGCCGAGCGTTGCCGAGCGTTGCCGAGCGTTGCCGAGCGTTGCCGAGCGTTGCCGAGCGTTGCCGAGCATTGCCGAGCGTTGCCGAGCGTTGCCGAGCGTTGCCGAGCGTTGCATGTTGACGAGCGTTGACGAGCGTTGACGAGCGTTGACGAGCGTTGACGAGCGTTGACGAGCGTTGCCGAGCGTTGACGAGCGTTGACGAGCGTTGCCGAGCGTTGACTCGTTGCCGAGCGTTGCCGAGCGTTGCCGAGCGTTGCCGAGCGTTGCCGAGCGTTGCCGAGCGTTGCCGAGCGTTGACTCGTTGCCGAGCGTTGCCGAGCATTGCATGTTGCCGAGCGTTGCCGAGCGTTGCCGAGCGTTGCCGAGCGTTGCCGAGCGTTGCCGAGCGTTGCCGAGCGTTGCCGAGCGTTGCCGAGCGTTGCCGAGCGTTGCCGAGCGATGACGAGCGTTGACGAGCGTTGCATGTTGCCGAGCGTTGCCGAGCGTTGCATGTTGCCGAGCGTTGCCGAGCGTTGACGAGCGTTGACGAGCGTTGCATGTTGCCGAGCGTTGCATGTTGCCGAGCGTTGACGAGCGTTGACGAGTGTTGACTCGTTGCCGAGCGTTGCAGAGCGTTGCATGTTGCCGAGCGTTGCTGAGCGTTGCATGTTGCCGAGCGTTGCCGAACGTTGCATGTTGCCGAGCGTTGACGAGCGTTGACGAGCGTTGCATGTTGCCGAGCGTTGACGAGCGTTGCATGTTGCCGAGCGTTGACGAGCGTTGACTCGTTGCCGAGCGTTGCATGTTGCCGAGCGTTGCATGTTGCCGAGCGTTGCCGAGCGTTGCCGAGCGTTGCATGTTGCCGAGCGTTGACGAGCGTTGACGAGCGTTGACGAGCGTTGCATGTTGCCGAGCGTTGACGAGCGTTGCCGAGCGTTGCATGTTGCTGAGCGTTGACGAGCGTTGACGAGCGTTGACGAGCGTTGACGAGCGTTGCCGAGCGTTGCATGTTGCCGAGCGTTGACGAACGTTGACGAGCGTTGACGAGCGTTGCCGAGCGTTGACGAGCGTTGCCGAGCGTTGACGAGCGTTGCATGTTGCCGAGCGTTGACGAGCGTTGCCGAGCGTTGCATGTTGCTGGGCGTTGACGAGCGTTGACGAGCGTTGACGAGCGTTGCATGTTGCCGAGCGTTGACGAGCGTTGCATGTTGCTGAGCGTTGACGAGCGTTGCCGAGCGTTGCATGTTGCTGAGCGTTGAAGAGCGTTGACGAGCGTTGACAAGCGTTGCCGAGCGTTGCCGAGCGTTGACGAGCGTTGACGAGCGTTGCCGAGCGTTGACGAGCGTTGCATGTTGCCGAGCGTTGACGAGCGTTGCCGAGCGTTGCATGTTGACGAGCGTTGACGAGCGTTGCATGTTGCCGAGCGTTGACGAGCGTTGCATGTTGCTGAGCGTTGACGAGCGTTGCATGTTGCTGAGCGTTGCCGAGCGTTGCATGTTGCTGAGCGTTGACGAGCGTTGACGAGCGTTGCCGAGCGTTGCCGAGCGTTGACGAGCGTTGACGAGCGTTGCCGAGCGTGACGAGCGTTGCATGTTGCCGAGCGTTGACGAGCGTTGCCGAGCGTTGCATGTTGCCGAGCGTTGACGAGCGTTGACGAGCGTTGCCGAGCGTTGCATGTTGCCGAGCGTTGACGAGCGTTGCATGTTGCCGAGCGTTGACGAGCGTTGCATGTTGCCGAGCGTTGCCGAGCGTTGCCGAGCGTTGACGAGCGTTGCATGTTGCCGAGCGTTGACGAGCGTTGACGAGCGTTGACGAGCGTTGACGAGCGTTGACGAGCGTTGACGAGCGTTGACGAGCGTTGACGAGCGTTGCATGTTGCTGAGCGTTGACGAGTGTTGACGAGCGTTGATGAGCGTTGACGAGCGTTGCATGTTGCCGAGCGTTGACGAGCGTTGACGAGCGTTGACGAGCGTTGACGAGCGTTGCCGAGCGTTGAATGTTGCCGAGCGTTGACGAGCGTTGCATGTTGCCGAGCGTTGACGAGCGTTGACGAGCGTTGACGAGCGTTGCCGAGCGTTGAATGTTGCCGAGCGTTGACGAGCGTTGCATGTTGCCGAGCGTTGACGAGCGTTACCGAGCGTTGCATGTTGCTGAGCGTTGACGAGCGTTGACGAGCGTTGCCGAGCGTTGCATGTTGCTGAGCGTTGACGAGCGTTGACGAGCGTTGACGAGCGTTGACGAGCGTTGCATGTTGCCGAGCGTTGACGAGCGTTGACGAGCGTTGACGAGCGATGACGAGCGTTGACGAGCGTTGACGAGCGTTGACTCGTTGACGAGCGTTGACTCGTTGACGAGCGTTGACTCGTTGACGAGCGTTGACTCGTTGACGAGCGTTGACTCGTTGACGAGCGTTGACGAGCGTTGACGAGCGTTGACTCGTTGACGAGCGTTGACTCGTTGACGAGCGTTGACTCGTTGACGAGCGTTGACGAGCGTTGACTCGTTGACGAGCGTTGACTCGTTGACGAGCGTTGCATGTTGCCGAGCGTTGCCTCGTGTCTGACACGTTGACCTGGAGCCAGCAGTGGATGATCCTGACTCTGTCACACTTGGCAGCAGAAGCGTTTGCTTTCACGTCAACACGTGGAATGAGGGCAGATGTTCGGAGCCGTTAAGAAGATCTTGACGTGATGAAGTGATTAACATTCACTGGTTTATTCTGGATAAAGTTCACGGACATCGTTGACTGTAATAATTCAGCGTCTCTCACTCGGAACACAAGCTTTCATTTCATTCAAAAACATGTTCTTTCTTCTTTTCTAAAAGATACATAATTAATATAACAAATATTTTTATCTACAAACCTTCATAAACATTTGCACGGTTTTATTCAAACTTTTGACTGGTTTAGATTTTTACTTTTTTATTTTATAGACATTTCTGATCCTTAAATGTATTTTTTTTGTTAATCAATGAAAATATAAAAGAAGTTTGTTTCTCCTCAGGTTTTATTTTTTTTTAATATTATTTAATATCATCTTTGAGATACACTTTCTAGTCCTTTAGTTGGTTTACAGTATTTGGTTTAGTTTCTAATCAACATTGAACTATTTACTGTTTGTTTTTTTTACTTTTTCCCCCTTTTTTTAGACTATTATTCTTTAATTTTGTTTGTTTTGAATTATTTATTTGTTCTTATCTTTTAAAAGTATTCAAATCTCATTTAAGAACTTTACAAAAGTGTACTTTAGATATCAACAACTCAGGTGACAGTAGTAGTACTTGTAGTAATAGTTGTAGAAGAAGATGGAGAAGAAAAAGAAAATACTTCTAATACTAATAAAACAGGATTGATAGTATAAGATATTTGTTTGTTTCTTGTTGTTTGTGTTGGCAGAGTAAACATGCTAACGCTAACAGCTAGCATCACTAGCATAGCGACACAAGGATGTTTCTTCACGTTCCTCGACGTCGATCCACAGTTTTGATGATGGAGTCCAAGTATTTGAATCTTTTAAAACACATTCTTTCTCGGAGAAGAACGACGAGTCGTGTCCGGATCGATGAGGGAACGTTCCGACCAGGAAGTCTCGCATCTGGACTCGTGTCCGCGGATGTAATTAAGTGGAAACGCTTCGGCGTTAACGACGCTCCAGGTGAACCCGCGACCCCCGGAGATGTTGAACACCAATGAATGGATGTCGGAGCAGAAGACGCCGTAAATCTCCAGCAACGAGCGGCGAACACGGCGCTGATGGCCTGACGAGGAAAACTCAATATCCCGTAAATGGACGAGTCTCGTAGATTATTGAACCGAGTCACCTCCTCGTCCATCATCTCCTCTTCTGTCCACACGTCCATGATCTCCTCTTTCTTACATCATCTCCTCTTCTGTCCACACGTCCATGACCTCCTCGTCCATCATCTCCTCTTCTGTCCACACGTCCATGATCTCCTCTTTCTTACATCATCTCCTCTTCTGTCCACACGTCCATGATCTCCTCGTCCATCATCTCCTCTTCTGTCCACACGTCCATGATCTCCTCGTTCTTACATCATCTCCTCTTCTGTCCACACGTCCATGACCTCCTCGTCCATCATCTCCTCGTTCTTCCATCATCTCCTCTTTCTTACATCATCTCCTCTTCTGTCCACACGTCCATGATCTCCTCGTTCTTACATCATCTCTTCTTCTGTCCACACGTCCATGATCTCCTCGTCCATGATCTCCTCGTTCTTCCATCATCTCCTCTTTCTTAAATCATCTCCTCTTCTGTCCACACGTCCATGATCTCCTCGTTCTTACATCATCTCTTCTTCTGTCCACACGTCCATGACCTCCTCGTCCATGATCTCCTCATTCTTACATCATCTCCTCTTTCTTCCATCATCTCCTCTTCTGTCCACACGTCCATGATCTCCTCGTTCTTACATCATCTCCTCTTCTGTCCACACGTCCATGATCTCCTCGTTCTTACATCATCTCCTCTTCTGTCCACACGTCCATGATCTCCTCGTTCTTACATCATCTCCTCTTCTGTCCACACGTCCATGATCTCCTCTTTCTTACATCATCTCCTCTTCTGTCCACACGTCCATGATCTCCTCTTTCTTACATCATCTCCTCTTCTGTCCACACTGATGATACAATAGAGTCACACATCACAACAACACACACACTGATGATACAATAGAGTCACACATCACAACAACACACACACTGATAATACAATAGAGTCACACATCACAACAACACACACTGATGATACAATACAGTCACACATCACAACAACACACACACACACACTGACAATACAATAGAGTCACACATCACAACAACAACACACACACTGATGATACAATAGAGTCACACATCACAACAACACACACACTGATGATACAATAGAGTCACACATCACAACAACACACACTGATGATACAATAGAGTCACACATCACAACAACACACACTGATGATACAATAGAGTCACACATCACAACAACACATACACACTGATGGTACAATAGAGTCACACATCACAACAACACACACACACTGATAATACAATAGAGTCACACATCACAACAACACACACACTGATGATACAATAGAGTCACACATCACAGCAACACACACACTGATGATACAATAGAGTCACACATCACAACAACACACACACTGATGATACAATAGAGTCACACATCACAACAACACACACACTGATAATACAATAGAGTCACACATCACAACAACACACACTGATGATACAATACAGTCACACATCACAACAACACACACACACACACTGACAATACAATAGAGTCACACATCACAACAACAACACACACACTGATGATACAATAGAGTCACACATCACAACAACACACACACTGATGATACAATAGAGTCACACATCACAACAACACACACTGATGATACAATAGAGTCACACATCACAACAACACACACTGATGATACAATAGAGTCACACATCACAACAACACATACACACTGATGGTACAATAGAGTCACACATCACAACAACACACACACACTGATAATACAATAGAGTCACACATCACAACAACACACACACTGATGATACAATAGAGTCACACATCACAGCAACACACACACTGATGATACAATAGAGTCACACATCACAACAACACACACACACTGATGATACAATAGAGTCACACATCACAACAACACACACACTGATGATACAATAGAGTCACACATCACAACAACACACACACACACTGATGATACAATAGAGTCACACATCACAACAACACACACACACTGATGAGTGTAATCAAGGTCCAACATATATTTAACACTTAAATCAACACATTAGTTGCTTTAAATATATAAACACGCCTGCAAGTCACGCGGAGATGTTGTTGACCAATGAGGCGTGTGTTGTTTGGTCATGTGATCGTGGTTTCAATAATGCTGACTCAGGGTTTGACAAAAGATGATTGTGGCAGAAGCGTCTTCTGTCGTCACCTCCATGACAAGAAAGCTCTTATTCCTGAGGTTCCAGTAGATCCTGGTGAAGATCAAATCTACTCCTCTTGAGAAGGTTGAGATCAGGACCTTCAAACATCTGAGCAGATGTGCAGGACAACATGGTGGACCAACTGAACGAAACAAACTCAGTCTGAAGTTGATCTCATCGGAGACGACAGACGGATGTGTGTCTGGACGAAGATGATTTTACTTATTGCTCATGAATCCACTAAACGACTCACATGTTTTTGCTTCAATCGCATGAATTGACAAAATCTTCCGCCCGCACTCTTTTAAAGTCGTGCGATTTCTAATATTTTATTCACGTCTTTGAACTCGTAAACATCCCGGGGCTACGTCTGGTTCTTCTGCTGGTAAAGGATTAAGGATAAGTTTATGTTTAGCAAACAAAACTACAATTTTTTTAACTTGTTTCATGTCAAATACTGTTGACGAGTCTCCGCGAGATTAGATTCTATGGTCGAGTTTCTCGATGTGAGGCTCCAGTGTTTGTCTCTGAGTTTCCAGAGCCACAGTTGAGAAGATCAATCAAACCTGACGTAGAACCTAAACCATGAGCTCCGGGTTTCGTACTCGCGGCTGAAAGTCAAGACTCCATTATTGAAGCGACGCGCTAAAAGGGCAGGACGCTCCAAAAACAGCTCATGAAATAAAGACGAGCATGAAGAGCTGCTGGTGCGACTTCATAAAAGTGCCAAGAGCAGCTATTCCTGACTCCGACGCCATAACTCGAGGCAATTAGACGCCGCCATCTTTCCTGAGTGCGTTGTTAGCCGCGGTTGTTACGGCTTTTATCTCCTGATTAGAAACAACGCGAACGCCCGAGAGAAGTTCACACCATCAGTTTAAAGAGGCTGAGAACGAGTCACGCTTTGATGTAACATATTTAAACACAAACGTTGATTTAATACGTCTTAACACACACACTTAGATACACAAACATTCCTCCAACACTTCATACACAGTGCTCACACATGCTATCACATGCTTACATATGCTAACACACAATAAGGCACACACACAAACACACACACACACACTCTCTAACATAGACACTGATGTAAACAAACAACACTCCAACACTTCATACATCACAATATAGCACACATGGTTTAACCCAAGCTAACACATATAAACACACGCTATCAAACACATGCTAACACATCAAACTAAGGCTAACACACACTAACAAACATACACTAACAAATGCTAAAACACACTAACAAACACATGCTATCACATGCTATCACATGCAAGCTAAGGCTTACACACACTAACAAACATACACCATCACATGCTTATACACACACTAACAAACACATGCTATCACATGCAAACTAAGGCTAACACACACTAACAAACATACACTAACAAATGCTAAAACACACTAACAAACACATGCTATCACATGCAAGCTAAGGCTTACACACACTAACAAACATACACTAACAAATGCTAAAACACACTAACAAACACATGCTATCACATGCTATCACATGCAAGCTAAGGCTTACACACACTAACAAACATACACTAACAAATGCTAAAACACACTAACAAACACATGCTATCACATGCAAACAAAGGCTAACACACACTAACAAACATACACTAACACATGCTTATACACACACTAACAAACACATGCTATCACATGCAAACTAAGGCTAACACACACTAGCAAACATACACTAACAAATGCTAAAACACACTAACAAACACATGCTATCACATGCTATCACATGCAAGCTAAGGCTTACACACACTAACAAACATACACTAACACATGCTTATACACACACTAACAAACACATGCTATCACATGCAAACTAAGGCTAACACACACTAACAAACATACACTAACAAATGCTAAAACACACTAACAAACACATGCTATCACATGCTATCACATGCAAGCTAAGGCTTACACACACTAACAAACATACACTAACAAATGCTAAAACACACTAACAAACACATGCTATCACATGCAAACAAAGGCTAACACACACTAACAAACATACACTAACACATGCTTATACACACACTAACAAACACATGCTATCACATGCAAACTAAGGCTAACACACACTAGCAAACATACACTAACAAATGCTAAAACACACTAACAAACACATGCTATCACATGCTATCACATGCAAGCTAAGGCTTACACACACTAACAAACATACACTAACAAATGCTAAAACACACTAACAAACACATGCTATCACATGCAAACAAAGGCTAACACACACTAACAAACATACACTAACACATGCTTATACACACACTAACAAACACATGCTATCACATGCAAACAAAGGCTAACACACACTAAGACATGCTAACACACACTAACAAACACATGCTATCACATGCAAACTAAGGCTAACACACACTAACAAACATACACTAACAAATGCTAAAACACACTAACAAACACATGCTATCACATGCTATCACATGCAAGCTAAGGCTTACACACACTAACAAACATACACTAACAAATGCTAAAACACACTAACAAACACATGCTATCACATGCAAACTAAGGCTAACACACACTAACAAACATACACTAACACATGCTTATACACACACTAACAAACACATGCTATCACATGCAAACAAAGGCTAACACACACTAAGACATGCTAACACACACTAACAAACACACACTAACAAATGCTATCACATGCAAACTAAGGCTAACACACACTAACAAACACACACTAAAGGTAAGGTAAAACTTTATTAACTTTAACACATTAACATAACAACATCTAACACATAATAACACACACTAACAAACACACACTAACACATATAAACAAACACTAACACACACATACTAACACATGCTATCAAATGCAAACTAAGGCTAACACACACTAACACATGCTATCACATGCAAACTAAGGCTAACACACACTAACTAACACACACTAACTACCACACACTAACACATGCTAACACACACTTCTTTCTATTCATTCTAGAAATTATTGAGTAAAATAATTTAATTCTATGAAAACATCAATATTTCAACAAATATGGTTTTGTTACTTTTGTTATTATATATTACTGGTCCAGACCTACTGTCACATATTACTGGTCCAGACCTACTGTCACATATTACTGGTCCAGACCTACTGTCACATATTACTGGTCCAGACCTACAGTCACATATTACTGGTCCAGACCTACTGTCACATATTACTGGTCCAGACCTACTGTCACATATTACTGGTCCAGACCTACTGTCACATATTACTGGTCCAGACCTACTGTCACATATTACTGGTCCAGACCTACAGTCACATATTACTGGTCCAGACCTACAGTCACATATTACCGGTCCAGACCTACTGTCACATATTACCGGTCCAGACCTACTGTCACATATTACCGGTCCAGACCTACTGTCACATATTACTGGTCCAGACCTACTGTCACATATTACTGGTCCAGACCTACTGTCACATATTACTTGTCCAGACCTACAGTCACATATTACTGGTCCAGACCTACTGTCACATATTACTGGTCCAGACCTACAGTCACATATTACTGGTCCAGACCTACTGTCACATATTACTGGTCCAGACCTACTGTCACATATTACTGGTCCAGACCTACTGTCACATATTACTGGTCCAGACCTACTGTCACATATTACTGGTCCAGACCTACTGTCACATATTACTGGTCCAGACCTACTGTCACATATTACTGGTCCAGACCTACAGTCACATATTACTGGTCCAGACCTACTGTAACATATTACTGGTCCAGACCTACAGTCACATATTACTGGTCCAGACCTACAGTCACATATTACTGGTCCAGACCTACAGTCACATATTACTGGTCCAGACCTACAGTCACATATTACTGGTCCAGACCTACAGTCACATATTACTGGTCCAGACCTACAGTCACATATTACTGGTCCAGACCTACTGTCACATATTACTGGTCCAGACCTACAGTCACATATTACTGGTCCAGACCTACAGTCACATATTACTGGTCCAGACCTACTGTAACATATTACTGGTCCAGACCTACAGTCACATATTACTGGTCCAGACCTACTGTCACATATTACTGGTCCAGACCTACTGTCACATATTACTTGTCCAGACCTACTGTCACATATTACTGGTCCAGACCTACAGTCACATATTACTGGTCCAGACCTACAGTCACATATTACTGGTCCAGACCTACTGTCACATATTACCGGTCCAGACCTACTGTCACATATTACCGGTCCAGACCTACTGTCACATATTACTGGTCCAGACCTACTGTCACATATTACTTGTCCAGACCTACAGTCACATATTACTGGTCCAGACCTACTGTCACATATTACTGGTCCAGACCTACAGTCACATATTACTGGTCCAGACCTACTGTCACATATTACTGGTCCAGACCTACAGTCACATATTACTGGTCCAGACCTACTGTCACATATTACTGGTCCAGACCTACTGTCACATATTACTGGTCCAGACCTACTGTCACATATTACTGGTCCAGACCTACTGTCACATATTACTGGTCCAGACCTACTGTCACATATTACTGGTCCAGACCTACTGTCACATATTACTGGTCCAGACCTACTGTCACATATTACTGGTCCAGACCTACTGTCACATATTACTGGTCCAGACCTACAGTCACATATTACTGGTCCAGACCTACAGTCACATATTACTGGTCCAGACCTACAGTCACATATTACTGGTCCAGACCTACAGTCACATATTACTGGTCCAGACCTACTGTCACATATTACTGGTCCAGACCTACTGTCACATATTACTGGTCCAGACCTACTGTCACATATTACTGGTCCAGACCTACTGTCACATATTACTGGTCCAGACCTACTGTCACATATTACTGGTCCAGACCTACTGTCACATATTACTGGTCCAGACCTACAGTCACATATTACTGGTCCAGACCTACTGTAACATATTACTGGTCCAGACCTACAGTCACATATTACTGGTCCAGACCTACAGTCACATATTACTGGTCCAGACCTACAGTCACATATTACTGGTCCAGACCTACAGTCACATATTACTGGTCCAGACCTACAGTCACATATTACTGGTCCAGACCTACAGTCACATATTACTGGTCCAGACCTACTGTCACATATTACTGGTCCAGACCTACAGTCACATATTACTGGTCCAGACCTACAGTCACATATTACTGGTCCAGACCTACTGTAACATATTACTGGTCCAGACCTACAGTCACATATTACTGGTCCAGACCTACTGTCACATATTACTGGTCCAGACCTACTGTCACATATTACTGGTCCAGACCTACTGTCACATATTACTGGTCCAGACCTACAGTCACATATTACTGGTCCAGACCTACAGTCACATATTACCGGTCCAGACCTACTGTCACATATTACCGGTCCAGACCTACTGTCACATATTACCGGTCCAGACCTACTGTCACATATTACTGGTCCAGACCTACTGTCACATATTACTTGTCCAGACCTACAGTCACATATTACTGGTCCAGACCTACTGTCACATATTACTGGTCCAGACCTACAGTCACATATTACTGGTCCAGACCTACTGTCACATATTACTGGTCCAGACCTACTGTCACATATTACTGGTCCAGACCTACTGTCACATATTACTGGTCCAGACCTACTGTCACATATTACTGGTCCAGACCTACTGTCACATATTACTGGTCCAGACCTACTGTCACATATTACTGGTCCAGACCTACTGTCACATATTACTGGTCCAGACCTACAGTCACATATTACTGGTCCAGACCTACTGTAACATATTACTGGTCCAGACCTACAGTCACATATTACTGGTCCAGACCTACAGTCACATATTACTGGTCCAGACCTACAGTCACATATTACTGGTCCAGACCTACAGTCACATATTACTGGTCCAGACCTACAGTCACATATTACTGGTCCAGACCTACAGTCATATATTACTGGTCCAGACCTACTGTCACATATTACTGGTCCAGACCTACAGTCACATATTACTGGTCCAGACCTACAGTCACATATTACTGGTCCAGACCTACTGTAACATATTACTGGTCCAGACCTACAGTCACATATTACTGGTCCAGACCTACAGTCACATATTACTGGTCCAGACCTACAGTCACATATAACTGGTCCAGACCTACAGTCACATATTACTGGTCCAGACCTACTGTCACATATTACTGGTCCAGACCTACAGTCACATATTACTGGTCCAGACCTACAGTCACATATTACTGGTCCAGACCTACAGTCACATATTACTGGTCCAGACCTACTGTCACATATTACTGGTCCAGACCTACTGTCACATATTACTGGTCCAGACCTACAGTCACATATTACTGGTCCAGACCTACAGTCACATATTACTGGTCCAGACCTACAGTCACATATTACTGGTCCAGACCTACTGTCACATATTACTGGTCCAGACCTACTGTCACATATTACTGGTCCAGACCTACAGTCACATATTACTGGTCCAGACCTACAGTCACATATTACTGGTCCAGACCTACTGTCACATATTACTGGTCCAGACCTACTGTCACATATTACTGGTCCAGACCTACAGTCACATATTACTGGTCCAGACCTACAGTCACATATTACTGGTCCAGACCTACAGTCACATATAACTGGTCCAGACCTACTGTCACATATTACTGGTCCAGACCTACTGTCACATATTACTGGTCCAGACCTACAGTCACATATAACTGGTCCAGACCTACTGTCACATATTACTGGTCCAGACCTACAGTCACATATTACTGGTCCAGACCTACAGTCACATATTACTGGTCCAGACCTACTGTCACATATTACTGGTCCAGACCTACAGTCACATATTACTGGTCCAGACCTACTGTCACATATTACTGGTCCAGACCTACTGTCACATATTACTGGTCCAGACCTACAGTCACATATTACTGGTCCAGACCTACTGTCACATATTACTGGTCCAGACCTACTGTCACATATTACTGGTCCAGACCTACTGTCACATATTACCGGTCCAGACCTACTGTCACATATTACTGGTCCAGACCTACTGTCACATATTACTGGTCCAGACCTACAGTCACATATTACTGGTCCAGACCTACTGTCACATATTACTGGTCCAGACCTACAGTCACATATTACTGGTCCAGACCTACAGTCACATATTACTGGTCCAGACCTACTGTCACATATAACTGGTCCAGACCTACTGTCACATATCACTGGTCCAGACCTACTGTCACATATAACTGGTCCAGACCTACAGTCACATATTACTGGTCCAGACCTACAGTCACATATTACTGGTCCAGACCTACTGTCACATATAACTGGTCCAGACCTACAGTCACATATTACTGGTCCAGACCTACTGTCACATATTACTGGTCCAGACCTGCTGTCACATATTACTGGTCCAGACCTACAGTCACATATTACTGGTCCAGACCTACAGTCACATATTACTGGTCCAGACCTACTGTCACATATTACTGGTCCAGACCTACTGTCACATATTACTGGTCCAGACCTACTGTCACATATTACTGGTCCAGACCTACTGTCACATATTACTGGTCCAGACCTACAGTCACATATTACTGGTCCAGACCTACTGTCACATATTACTGGTCCAGACCTACAGTCACATATTACTGGTCCAGACCTACTGTCACATATTACTGGTCCAGACCTACAGTCACATATTACTGGTCCAGACCTACAGTCACATATTACTGGTCCAGACCTACTGTCACATATTACTGGTCCAGACCTACTGTCACACATTACTGGTCCAGACCTACAGTCACATATTACTGGTCCAGACCTACTGTCACATATTACCGGTCCAGACCTACAGTCACATATAACTGGTCCAGACCTACAGTCACATATTACTGGTCCAGACCTACAGTCACATATTACTGGTCCAGACCTACAGTCACATATTACCGGTCCAGACCTACAGTCACATATAACTGGTCCAGACCTACAGTCACATATAACTGGTCCAGACCTACAGTCACATATTACTGGTCCAGACCTACAGTCACATATTACTGGTCCAGACCTACAGTCACATATTACTTATCCAGACCTACAGTCACATATTACCGGTCCAGACCTACAGTCACATATAACTGGTCCAGACCTACAGTCACATATTACTGGTCCAGACCTACAGTCACATATTACTGGTCCAGACCTACAGTCACATATTACTGGTCAAGACCTACAGTCACATATTACCGGTCCAGACCTACAGTCACATATTACTGGTCCAGACCTACAGTCACATATTACTGGTCCAGACCTACTGTCACACATTACTGGTCCAGACCTACTGTCACATCTTACTGGTCCAGACCTACTGTCACATATTACTGGTCCAGACCTACTGTCACATATAACTGGTCCAGACCTACTGTCACATATTACTGGTCCAGACCTACTGTCACATATTACTGGTCCAGACCTACTGTCACATATTACTGGTCCAGACCTACTGTCACATATAACTGGTCCAGACCTACTGTCACATATAACTGGTCCAGACCTACTGTCACACATTACTGGTCCAGACCTACTGTCACATATTACTGGTCCAGACCTACTGTCACATATTACTGGTCCAGACCTACTGTCACATATTACTGGTCCAGACCTACTGTCACATATAACTGGTCCAGACCTACAGTCACATATTACTGGTCCAGACCTACTGTCACATATAACTGGTCCAGACCTACAGTCATATATTACTGGTCCAGACCTACAGTCACATATTACTGGTCCAGACCTGCTGTTATATCATCATCATAATATTACTGGTCGTCCTTAAAGTCTCAGTAATTAACGTTCAGGGAGAGACTCGGTGTCAGCAAACGAGCCGTTGAAATAATGAGGGACGAGGTCTTTGTTCAAATCAAAGGGCATCTGCAGCTAATTGGAGAGTCGTTAAAGTGCCGCCTCACCCTGTCCCGAGCCTTCCACCCAAACCCACCCGCGGGCGACCCATGGCTCCCACTTTATTGTAATTTCCTCATTTCCATACCAAAGAGATGTTTTTCTAACCTTCGTGCGGCAACTTTCTGTTTGAACCACCTTTGAATCTCTTTACGAGTTAAGAAACCTTGTTTTTTGCTCTTCATTACCACGAGTCTTGGTTTCAAAGCAGCGTGAAAACAGGAACCAGACGGAGCAGAACGACATCCAGGCCTGATGTAAACCAACAGGTAAGAGACTCGGTCCAGACCAGCAGCATCACAGCGTGAATCTTCTCATTTAGATCCAACCAACACGACTTGCTGCAAGGAATGTGTGGAACATACAGTTTCAATTTAATTCAAATTAGAAGTATTTGAATTAACACGCGTCTTCTGACCCCCTTGACCTGATGGATGTGACCCTTGACCTCCCCCTACAACCTCCCCTTCACTGAGAGGTCAGAAGTTACACGATCATTAACACGTTTTGTCAGTTTGACAACTACACACACCTACACACACACACACACACATAACTACACACACACACAAACGCACACACACATACATACACACACACACACACAAGAACACACTGACAAACACATACATACACACACACACACACGCACAAACACACTGACAAACACATACATACACACACACACACACACACTCACGCACACACACACTGACAAAAACACACGCACACGCACACTGACAAACACACACACACACACACACACCCACACACACAGACAAACACACACACACACACACACCCACACACAGACAAACATACACACACACAGACAAACACACACACAGACAAACACACACACACAGACAAACATACACACACCCACACACACTGACAAACACACACACACACACACACACACACACAGACAGACAAACACACACACACACAAACACACACAGACAAACATACACACACACACACAAACACACACAGACAAACATACACACACACACAAACAAACATACACACACACACACACAAACACACACAGACAAACATATACACACACAAACACACACAGACAAACATATACACACACACACACACACTGACAAACACACACACAGACAAACACACACACACACACACTAACACACACAGACAAAGACACACACACACTAACACACACAGACAAACACACACACACACTAACACACACAGACAAACACACACACACATACAGACAAACATATACACACACACACACACACACACGCTGACAAACACACACACACACACACACACAGACAAACACACACACACTAACACTGTGTGTCTACATTGTCGGCTCCATCAACAGGTCAGAGTTTAACGAACATTCAAATGTCAGGAGGTTGAAAAGCAAAACTATAATTAGGAATGTTTTAATGTTCCCTCGAAACAACCACATGAGGGAACATTTCTTCACGTAATTGGAATCTCCGGTCGCGGTCATTAGCCCGGATCAGTGACCTTCAACGCTGCTTAACGATCCTTCAATGCCGAACTCGTTCTCCGGCATCATCGCTCGTAATTACAGGAGAATTAACATGAATTAAGACGAGGCCGCGGCGAGCGAACAAACACGATTGTGCTCTGATAGGAAACAAACACAGCTGAGCCCGGGAGCGCCGCAGGAAGTGATGTCACACAGCTGCTCGTCAGCCGCCGGTGATGCTCTGATTGTTCGCCGAAGTGAAAGAAGAAAATAGAAACCTTGACAAGTTTACAAACACATTCGAGTTTTAAACAGTGACGTGTCGCTGAAGCTTCACGAAACAGTCATTCATTTTCACTAGATGTCGCTCTCTGCTGTGATCAAGAATATGACTTCACAAAGCTTCGTCGACACATCGACAACACTGAGTCTGTTTTACTCAAAGATCTTAGGAGTGAATCTTAAACCAGGTCCTCACAGCAGGGGTGAGAAATTGTGCCATTGACAAGATGATCCGTGACTCAAGACTCATGTCATTATCTTCAGAGTCCACTAGATGGTAGTGATGTGTCGATGAAGCTTCATGAAACAGTGTCATTATCTTCAGAGTCCACTAGATGGTAGTGATGTGTCGATGAAGCTTCATGAAACAGTGTCATTATCTTCAGAGTCCACTAGGTGGTAGTGATGTGTCGATGAAGCTTCATGAAACAGTGTCATTATCTTCAGAGTCCACTAGACGGTAGTGATGTGTCGATGAAGCTTCATGAAACAGTGTCATTATCTTCAGAGTCCACTAGATGGTAGTGATGTGTCAATGAAGCTTCATGAAACAGTGTCATTATCTTCAGAGTCCACTAGATGGTAGTGATGTGTCGATGAAGCTTCATGAAACAGTGTCATTATCTTCAGAGTCCACTAGATGGTAGTGATGTGTCCATGAAGCATCATGAAACAGTGTCATTATCTTCAGAGTCCACTAGATGGTAGTGATGTGTTCATGAAGCTTCATGAAACAGTGTCATTATCTTCAGAGTCCACTAGATGGTAGTGATGTGTCGATGAAGCTTCTTGAAGCAGTGTCATTATCTTCAGAGTCCACTAGATGGTAGTGATGTGTCAATGAAGCTTCATGAAACAGTGTCATTATCTTCAGAGTCCACTAGATGGTAGTGATGTGTCGATGAAGCTTCATGAAACAGTGTCATTATCGTCAGAGTTCACTAGATGGTAGTGATGTGTCGATGAAGCTTCATGAAACAGTGTCATTATCTTCAGAGTCCACTAGATGGTAGTGATGTGTCGATGAAGCTTCATGAAACAGTGTCATTATCTTCAGAGTCCACTAGATGGTAGTGATGTGTCGATGAAGCTTCATGAAACAGTGTCATTATCTTCAGAGTCCACTAGATGGTAGTGATGTGTTGATGAAGCTTCATGAAACAGTGTCATTATCTTCAGAGTCCACTAGATGGTAGTGATGTGTTGATGAAGCTTCATGAAACAGTGTCATTATCTTCAGAGTCCACTAGATGGTAGTGATGTGTTGATGAAGCTTCATGAAACAGTGTCATTATCTTCAGAGTCCACTAGATGGTAGTGATGTGTTGATGAAGCTTCATGAAACAGTGTCATTATCTTCAGAGTCCACTAGATGGTAGTGATGTGTTGATGAAGCTTCATGAAACAGTGTCATTATCTTCAGAGTCCACTAGATGGTAGTGATGTGTTGATGAAGCTTCATGAAACAGTGTCATTATCTTCAGAGTCCACTAGATGGTAGTGATGTGTTGATGAAGCTTCATGAAACAGTGTCATTATCTTCAGAGTCCACTAGATGGTAGTGATGTGTTGATGAAGCTTCATGAAACAGTGTCATTATCTTCAGAGTCCACTAGATGGTAGTGATGTGTTGATGAAGCTTCATGAAACAGTGTCATTATCTTCAGAGTCCACTAGATGGTAGTGATGTGTTGATGAAGCTTCATGAAACAGTGTCATTATCTTCAGAGTCCACTAGATGGTAGTGATGTGTCGATAAAGCTTCATGAAACAGTGTCATGTTGTTCAGAGCTCAGTAGGTGGCGCCATCACTTTAAAAATATTTCTTTAGAAACAGGTCAAGGTAACTCAAGGGTTCAAGAAAAAAACGAGTGCGACTGACAAACATATACGAGACGTTCTTGTCGAGGTCGGATCAGACGAGGACGTCTGCTGACTCAGCATCAAAGGTCAAATGTTTTACGAAGGAATAAACACAAACAATATACACAATATTTCTGGTTTTTACTTAAGGATAAGGGTGAGAGGTCAAAGGTCAATGCCATCAGGTCAAAGGGCGTAAAGTTTGAATTGAATTCAAATGAGAAGTTTTTGAATTCACTTCCGCCCCCCCCTGACCTGATGGAGATGACCTTTGACCTCTCACCCTTAAACATTCTCTAAGACGCACAGACACACACACACACACACGCACACAGAGGCACATGCTATTACAGCCACAAAAACTCACGGACACACACACGCACAGTCACACACACACACAGTCACACAGTCTCACACAGTCACACACACACACACCTACATGCACACAAAAGGGGGAACAACAAGGACCGAAGACAGTATTTAAATGCAATTAAAACATATATAATGTTAAAAAAGTCTGATGTTCATCACGTTGTGTTCGTCTCTCTGTAAGAATGTTTCCAGAGAGTTTTGAACTCAAGTGTTTAATACGAAGAGGTCGATGCAATTAAACGCTGCCGGTAAGAGGATGAGAGCAGCGGCGATGAACTCAAATCCCCTTTTCTACGCTTCAGCCCTTTAATATCATTAAAGCAGATTATGACCACACATGCAAACTGACCGTCGGATTATTAGATGAAGCTGCTGTTTCACTTACCCTGCCGTTACATTATGACCGCCTGACCCTCTGAAAACATGTAACTTATTCTTTATTAATTAAACAAATAAAAAAGTTACATTATGACCGTCTGACCCTCTGAAAACATGTAACTTATTCTTTATTAATTAAACTAATAAAAAAGTTACATTATGACCGTCTGACCCTCTGAAAACATGTAACTTATTCTTTATTAATTAAACTAATAAAAAAGTTACATTATGACCGCCTGACCCTCTGAAAACATGTAACTTATTCTTTATTAATTAAACAAACATAAAAGTTACATTATGACCGCCTGACCCTCTGAAAACATGTAACTTATTCTTTATTAATTAAACTAATAAAAAAGTTACATTATGACCGTCTGACCCTCTGAAAACATGTAACTTATTCTTAATTAATTAAACTAATAAAAAAGTTACATTATGACCGTCTGACCCTCTGAAAACATGAAACTTATTCTTTATTAATTAAACTAATAAAAAAGTTACATTATGACCGTCTGACCCTCTGAAAACATGTAACTTATTCTTTATTAATTAAACTAATAAAAAAGTTACATTATGACCGTCTGACCCTCTGAAAACATGAAACTTATTCTTTATTAATTAAACAAATAAAAAAGTTACATTATGACCGTCTGACCCTCTGAAAACATGTAACTTATTCTTTATTAATTAAACTAATAAAAAAGTTACATTATGACCGTCTGACCCTCTGAAAACATGTAACTTATTCTTAATTAATTAAACTAATAAAAAAGTTACATTATGACCGTCTGACCCTCTGAAAACATGAAACTTATTCTTTATTAATTAAACTAATAAAAAAGTTACATTATGACCGTCTGACCCTCTGAAAACATGTAACTTATTCTTTATTAATTAAACTAATAAAAAAGTTACATTATGACCGTCTGACCCTCTGAAAACATGAAACTTATTCTTTATTAATTAAACAAATAAAAAAGTTACATTATGACCGTCTGACCCTCTGAAAACATGAAACTTATTCTTTATTAATTAAACTAATAAAAAAGTTACATTATGACCGTCTGACCCTCTGAAAACATGAAACTTATTCTTTATTAATTAAACAAATAAAAAAGTTACATTATGACCGTCTGACCCTCTGAAAACATGTAACTTATCCATTATTAATTAAACTAATAAAAAAGTTACATTATGACCGTCTGACCCTCTGAAAACATGTAACTTATTCTTTATTAATTAAACTAATAAAAAAGTTACATTATGACCGTCTGACCCTCTGAAAACATGTAACTTATTCATTATTAATTAAACAAATAAAAAAGTTACATTATGACCGTCTGACCCTCTGAAAACATGTAACTTATTCTTTATTAATTAAACTAATAAAAAAGTTACATTATGACCGTCTGACCCTCTGAAAACATGTAACTTATTCATTATTAATTAAACTAATAAAAAAGTTACATTATGACCGTCTGACCCTCTGAAAACATGAAACTTATTCATTATTAATTAAACAAATAAAAAAGTTACATTATGACCGTCTGACCCTCTGAAAACATGTAACTTATTCATTATTAATTAAACTAATAAAAAAGTTACATTATGACCGTCTGACCCTCTGAAAACATGTAACTTATTCATTATTAATTAAACTAATAAAAAAGTTACATTATGACCGTCTGACCCTCTGAAAACATGAAACTTATTCTTTATTAATTAAACAAATAAAAAAGTTACATTATGACCGTCTGACCCTCTGAAAACATGTAACTTATTCTTTATTAATTAAACTAATAAAAAAGTTACATTATGACCGTCTGACCCTCTGAAAACATGTAACTTATTCATTATTAATTAAACTAATAAAAAAGTTACATTATGACCGTCTGACCCTCTGAAAACATGTAACTTATTCTTTATTAATTAAACTAATAAATAAGTTACATTATGACCGTCTGACCCTCTGAAAACATGAAACTTATTCCTTATTAATTAAACAAATAAATAAGTTACATTATGACCGTCTGACCCTCTGAAAACATGTAACTTATTCTTTATTAATTAAACAAATAAAAAAGTTACATTATGACCGTCTGACCCTCTGAAAACATGAAACTTATTCCTTATTAATTAAACAAATAAATAAGTTACATTATGACCGTCTGACCCTCTGAAAACATGAAACTTATTCTTTATTAATTAAACTAATAAAAAAGTTACATTATGACCGTCTGACCCTCTGAAAACATGTAACTTATTCATTATTAATTAAACTAATAAATAAGTTACATTATGACCGTCTGACCCTCTGAAAACATGTAACTTATTCATTATTAATTAAACTAATAAAAAAGTTACATTATGACCGTCTGACCCTCTGAAAACATGAAACTTATTCTTTATTAATTAAACTAATAAAAAAGTTACATTATGACCGTCTGACCCTCTGAAAACATGTAACTTATTCATTATTAATTAAACTAATAAAAAAGTTACATTATGACCGTCTGACCCTCTGAAAACATGAAACTTATTCTTTATTAATTAAACTAATAAAAAAGTTACATTATAACCGTCTGACCCTCTGAAAACATGTAACTTATTCTTTATTAATTAAACTAATAAAAAAGTTACATTATGACCGTCTGACCCTCTGAAAACATGAAACTTATTCCTTATTAATTAAACAAATAAAAAAGTTACATTATGACCGTCTGACCCTCTGAAAACATGAAACTTATTCTTTATTAATTAAACAAATAAAAAAGTTACATTATGACCGTCTGACCCTCTGAAAACATGTAACTTATTCTTTATTAATTAAACTAATAAAAAAGTTACATTATGACCGTCTGACCCTCTGAAAACATGTAACTTATTCTTTATTAATTAAACTAATAAAAAAGTTACATTATGACCGTCTGACCCTCTGAAAACATGAAACTTATTCTTTATTAATTAAACAAATAAAAAAGTTACATTATGACCGTCTGACCCTCTGAAAACATGAAACTTATTCTTTATTAATTAAACTAATAAAAAAGTTACATTATGACCGTCTGACCCTCTGAAAACATGAAACTTATTCTTTATTAATTAAACTAATAAAAAAGTTACATTATAACCGTCTGACCCTCTGAAAACATGTAACTTATTCTTTATTAATTAAACTAATAAAAAAGTTACATTATGACCGTCTGACCCTCTGAAAACATGAAACTTATTCCTTATTAATTAAACAAATAAAAAAGTTACATTATGACCGTCTGACCCTCTGAAAACATGAAACTTATTCTTTATTAATTAAACAAATAAAAAAGTTACATTATGACCGTCTGACCCTCTGAAAACATGAAACTTATTCTTTATTAATTAAACTAATAAAAAAGTTACATTATGACCGTCTGACCCTCTGAAAACATGAAACTTATTCTTTATTAATTAAACTAATAAAAAAGTTACATTATGACCGTCTGACCCTCTGAAAACATGTAACTTATTCTTTATTAATTAAACTAATAAAAAGTTACATTATGACCGTCTGACCCTCTGAAAACATGTAACTTATTCATTATTAATTAAACTAATAAAAAAGTTACATTATGACCGTCTGACCCTCTGAAAACATGTAACTTATTCTTTATTAATTAAACTAATAAATAAGTTACATTATGACCGTCTGACCCTCTGAAAACATGAAACTTATTCCTTATTAATTAAACAAATAAATAAGTTACATTATGACCGTCTGACCCTCTGAAAACATGTAACTTATTCTTTATTAATTAAACAAATAAAAAAGTTACATTATGACCGTCTGACCCTCTGAAAACATGAAACTTATTCCTTATTAATTAAACAAATAAATAAGTTACATTATGACCGTCTGACCCTCTGAAAACATGAAACTTATTCTTTATTAATTAAACTAATAAAAAAGTTACATTATGACCGTCTGACCCTCTGAAAACATGTAACTTATTCATTATTAATTAAACTAATAAATAAGTTACATTATGACCGTCTGACCCTCTGAAAACATGTAACTTATTCATTATTAATTAAACTAATAAAAAAGTTACATTATGACCGTCTGACCCTCTGAAAACATGAAACTTATTCTTTATTAATTAAACTAATAAAAAAGTTACATTATGACCGTCTGACCCTCTGAAAACATGAAACTTATTCTTTATTAATTAAACTAATAAAAAAGTTACATTATGACCGTCTGACCCTCTGAAAACATGTAACTTATTCATTATTAATTAAACTAATAAAAAAGTTACATTATGACCGTCTGACCCTCTGAAAACATGAAACTTATTCTTTATTAATTAAACTAATAAAAAAGTTACATTATAACCGTCTGACCCTCTGAAAACATGTAACTTATTCTTTATTAATTAAACTAATAAAAAAGTTACATTATGACCGTCTGACCCTCTGAAAACATGAAACTTATTCCTTATTAATTAAACAAATAAAAAAGTTACATTATGACCGTCTGACCCTCTGAAAACATGAAACTTATTCTTTATTAATTAAACAAATAAAAAAGTTACATTATGACCGTCTGACCCTCTGAAAACATGTAACTTATTCTTTATTAATTAAACTAATAAAAAAGTTACATTATGACCGTCTGACCCTCTGAAAACATGTAACTTATTCTTTATTAATTAAACTAATAAAAAAGTTACATTATGACCGTCTGACCCTCTGAAAACATGAAACTTATTCTTTATTAATTAAACAAATAAAAAAGTTACATTTTGACCGTCTGACCCTCTGAAAACATGAAACTTATTCTTTATTAATTAAACAAATAAAAAAGTTACATTATGACCGTCTGACCCTCTGAAAACATGAAACTTATTCTTTATTAATTAAACTAATAAAAAAGTTACATTATGACCGTCTGACCCTCTGAAAACATGAAACTTATTCTTTATTAATTAAACTAATAAAAAAGTTACATTATAACCGTCTGACCCTCTGAAAACATGTAACTTATTCTTTATTAATTAAACTAATAAAAAAGTTACATTATGACCGTCTGACCCTCTGAAAACATGAAACTTATTCTTTATTAATTAAACTAATAAAAAAGTTACATTATGACCGTCTGACCCTCTGAAAACATGTAACTTATTCTTTATTAATTAAACTAATAAAAAAGTTACATTATGACCGTCTGACCCTCTGAAAACATGAAACTTATTCCTTATTAATTAAACAAATAAAAAAGTTACATTATGACCGTCTGACCCTCCTAAAACATGTAACTTATTCTTTATTAATTAAACTAATAAAAAAGTTACATTATGACCATCTGACCCTCTGAAAACATGTAACTTATTCTTTATTAATTAAACAAATAAAAAAGTTACATTATAACCGTCTGACCCTCTGAAAACATGTAACTTATTCTTTATTAATTAAACAAATAAAAAAGTTACATTATAACCGTCTGACCCTCTGAAAACATGTAACTTATTCTTTATTAATTAAACTAATAAAAAAGTTACATTATGACCGTCTGACCCTCTGAAAACATGTAACTTATTCTTTATTAATTAAACAAATAAAAAGTTACATTATGACCGTCTGACCCTCTGAAAACATGTAACTTATTCTTTATTAATTAAACAAATAAAAAGTTACATTATGACCGTCTGACCCTCTGAAAACATGTAACTTATTCTTTATTAATTAAACAAATAAAAAGTTACATTATGACCGTCTGACCCTCTGAAAACATGTAACTTATTCATTATTAATTAAACTAATAAAAAAGTTACATTATGACCGTCTGACCCTCTGAAAACATGTAACTTATTCTTTATTAATTAAACTAATAAAAAAGTTACATTATGACCGTCTGACCCTCTGAAAACATGTAACTTATTCTTTATTAATTAAACTAATAAAAAAGTTACATTATGACCGTCTGACCCTCTGAAAACATGTAACTTATTCTTTATTAATTAAACTAATAAAAAAGTTACATTATGACCGTCTGACCCTCTGAAAACATGAAACTTATTCTTTATTAATTAAACAAATAAAAAAGTTACATTATGACCGTCTGACCCTCTGAAAACATGTAACTTATTCTTTATTAATTAAACAAATAAAAAAGTTACATTATAACCGTCTGACCCTCTGAAAACATGTAACTTATTCTTTATTAATTAAACAAATAAAAAAGTTACATTATAACCGTCTGACCCTCTGAAAACATGTAACTTATTCATTATTAATTAAACTAATAAAAAAGTTACATTATGACCGTCTGACCCTCTGAAAACATGTAACTTATTCTTTATTAATTAAACAAATAAAAAAGTTACATTATGACCGACTGACCCTCTGAAAACATGTAACTTATTCTTTATTAATTAAACTAATAAAAAAGTTACATTATGACCGTCTGACCCTCTGAAAACATGTAACTTATTCTTTATTAATTAAACAAATAAAAAAGTTACATTATGACCGTCTGACCCTCTGAAAACATGTAACTTATTCTTTATTAATTAAACTAATAAAAAAGTTACATTATGACCGTCTGAAAACATGTAACTTATTCTTTATTAATTAAACAAATAGTTATATTTGACTTAGCATTAGCTGGATATTAGCAACGTGTTTATTCAGGATCTAATATAAACCGATATAATATAAAATAAAATGAACCATAAACTCACCAGTAAAAATAAATGAATAAACGACTAAAGGTTTACAAATTATTTCTGATTCACATGTAATTATATTTACCAGCGTTTACTGACCAACGACTTTATCATCGTATATTCATATTGTTTACTAACATTATTGAATACATTTGAATTCATAACATTTATGATACTTTGAGCAGATATTATTTGTCCAAACTCTTGTTCAGGTTCCAAAGGAAACCTCAATTTTTTCAGTCAATCTCTTTTATTTTCTTTCGGATTGTCGTTAATTAGGTTGTAAACCTTTAATGACAGATAAACAAACATTTTAATTAACCATTTAAATTAAACATTCTAAATTCATTTTAAATTAACTTGAACATTGAAACATTTTGAATTCATTCAAACAATTTAACATTCAAATATTTTAAATTCATTTAAACAACTTAATCAAATATTTAAATGAATTAACAGGCAGTAAGTCAAGGTAAAGAAAACATTTCACCAACCATTGGACTGAACTCTTCTCTCTCCGACCGACTGAACCTCCATCACCTCACAGGTGCTGCTCTTGAAGCAGCTGGTTTGCTGCTGCTGGTGCACTCTGGGAAATGCGGTTCTTTCTCCAACTGAGATTCAGCCAAACATTATTATTTTTATAGTGCATTTCTCACATATTCCAAGTGTTTCTCAACATACATACTGGGATCTTCTTAAACTACATTCATCTTGTGCTGCTGATCCAGAGTTGGGTCGCGGGGGCAGCAGCTGGAGGAGAAGAAGTCCAGACGTCCCTAAAAACTCTTGCAGCTCCCAGGAGATCCTGGTCCAGAGTCAACGTGACCAGGAGGAGTCTCTCTTGGTTCTACTCCGAGTCTCTCTTGGTTCTACTCCGAGTCTCTCTTGGTTCTACTCCGAGTCTCTCCTGGTTCTACTCAGAGTCTCTCCTGGTTCTACTCCGAGTCTCTCTTGGTTCTACTCCGAGTCTCTCTTGGTTCTACTCCGAGTCTCTCTTGGTTCTACTCCGAGTCTCTACTGGTTCTACTCCGAGTCTCTCTTGGTTCTACTCCGAGTCTCTCTTGGTTCTACTCCGAGTCTCTCCTGGTTCTACTCAGAGTCTCTCCTGGTTCTACTCCGAGTCTCTCTTGGTTCTACTCCGAGTCTCTCTTGGTTCTACTCCGAGTCTCTCTTGGTTCTACTCCGAGTCTCTACTGGTTCTACTCCGAGTCTCTCCTGGTTCTACTCCGAGTCTCTCTTGGTTCTACTCCGAGTCTCTCTTGGTTCTACTCCGAGTCTCTCTTGGTTCTACTCCGAGTCTCTCTTGGTTCTACTCCGAGTCTCTCCTGGTTCTACTCAGAGTCTCTCCTGGTTCTACTCCGAGTCTCTCCTGGTTCTACTCAGAGTCTCTCCTGGTTCTACTCCGAGTCTCTCCTGGTTCTACTCCGAGTCTCTCTTGGTTCTACTCCGAGTCTCTCTTGGTTCTACTCCGAGTCTCTCTTGGTTCTACTCCGAGTCTCTCTTGGTTCTACTCCGAGTCTCTCTTGGTTCTACTCCGAGTCTCTCTTGGTTCTACTCCGAGTCTCTCTTGGTTCTACTCCGAGTCTCTCTTGGTTCTACTCTGAGTCTCTCTTGGTTCTACTCCGAGTCTCTCTTGGTTCTACTCAGAGTCTCTCTTGGTTCTACTCAGAGTCTCTCTTGGTTCTACTCAGAGTCTCTCTTGGTTCTACTCAGAGTCTCTCTTGGTTCTACTCCGAGTCTCTCCTGGACGACTGATGCTGAGCCGAGAAGGAACATCTCGACTGGATTTAATTGAATATTTTCAACGTAAAACCACTTTATGTTTATGAATAAAGATCCGTTCATTAAAATTCAAGGATGAATCTCCAGCTTTTACTGAAGTGATGCAGTTTGTTGAGAACAAATCATGTGTTTATTTTAGTGTAATGTCCTAATGAAGGAGTGAGTTTACATTTATGTTGAATTAAAAATAATATTCTGGAGACTTGAAAATACATAAATAATCTTCACATTTTGGTTTCATGGAGTATAATATGCAAATACTACTAGTAGTAGTAGATGTAGTGGAGGTAGTACTAGATCTAGTGGAGGTAGTACTAGTAGTAGTAGTAATAGAATTAGTGGAGGTAGTACTAGTAGTAGATGTAGTGGAGGTAGTACTAGTAGTAGTAATAGATGTAGTGGAGGTAGTACTAGTAGTAGATGTAGTGGAGGTAGTACTAGTAGTAGTAATAGATCTAGTGGAGGTAGTACTAGTAGTAGTAGTAATAAATGTAGTGGAGGTAGTACTAGTAGTAGATCTAGTGGAGGTAGTACTAGTAGTAGAAATAGATGTAGTGGAGGTAGTACTAGTAGTAGTTATAGATCTAGTGGAGGTAGTACTAGAAGTAGATGTAGTTGAGGTAGTACTAGTAGTAGTAGTAGATGTAGTGGAGGTAGTACTAGTAGTAGTTATAGATCTAGTGGAGGTAGTACTAGTAGTAGTAGTAATAGAATTAGTGGAGGTAGTACTAGTATTAATATAATTAGTGGAGGTAGTACTAGTAGTAGATGTAGTGGAGGTAGTACTAGTAGTAGATGTAGTGGAGGTAGTACTAGTAGTAGATCTAGTGGAGGTAGTACTAGTAGTAGAAGTAGTGGAGGTAGTACTAGTAGTAGTAGTAATAGATGTAGTGGAGGTAGTACTAGTAGTAGATCTAGTGGAGGTAGTACTAGTAGTAGAAATAGATGTAGTGGAGGTAGTACTAGTAGTAGTTATAGATCTAGTGGAGGTAGTACTAGAAGTAGATGTAGTTGAGGTAGTACTAGTAGTAGTAGTAGATGTAGTGGAGGTAGTACTAGTAGTAGTTATAGATCTAGTGGAGGTAGTACTAGTAGTAGTAGTAGTAATAGAATTAGTGGAGGTAGTACTAGTAGTAGATATAGTGGAGGTAGTACTAGTAGTAGATGTAGTGGAGGTAGTACTAGTAGTAGATCTAGTGGAGGTAGTACTAGTAGTAGAAGTAGTGGAGGTAGTACTAGTAGTAGTAGTAATAGATGTAGTGGAGGTAGTACTAGTAGTAGATCTAGTGGAGGTAGTACTAGTAGTAGTAGTAATAGATGTAGTGGAGGTAGTACTAGTAGTAGTTATAGATCTAGTGGAGGTAGTACTTGTAGTCTATGTAGTTGAGGTAGTACTAGTAGTAGTAGTAATAGATGTAGTGGAGGTAGTACTAGTAGTAGATCTAGTGGAGGTAGTAATAGTAGTAGTAGTAATAGATGTAGTGGAGGTAGTACTAGTAGTAGATCTAGTGGAGGTAGTACTAGTAGTAGTAATAGAAGTAGTGGAGGTAGTACTAGTAGTAGATGTAGTTGAGGTAGTACTAGTAGTAGTAATAGATGTAGTGGAGGTAGTACTAGTAGTAGTTATAGATCTAGTGGAGGTAGTACTAGTAGTAGTAATAGATGTAGTGGAGGTAGTACTAGTAGTAGTTATAGATCTAGTGGAGGTAGTACTTGTAGTAGATGTAGTTGAGGTAGTACTAGTAGTACTAGTAGTAGTAATAGATGTAGTGGAGGTACTACTAGTAGTAGTAAAAGCAATAGTGGAGGTAGTACTGGTCTCCACTTCCAAGGGACTCGTTGTATAAAGAAAGAGTGAAGCCATCATTACGTCATAATGGACTCTCATAACCTCTCGTTCGTCCAGATTTCAGAGAAACTCTATAAAGAAACGAGTGTAAAAACATGGTCATGATGAGGAACTTCTATCATAAGAACCATTTTGTTTAGAATGAATCTCCTTCGTGCCCCAGGTGTGTGTGCGTCAGTCGTGTGTGTGTGTCAGATGTGTGTGTGCGTCAGATGTGTGTGTGCGTCAGATGTGTGTGTGCGTTAGATGTGTGTGTTATATCGGGGTGCTTCTGAGCCTCCATATATAATATATTTCCTAATTAAAGTGGATGGTTTATAATATCATTTAAGACTCGCGGCAGCTGCTGGTTATTCTCTCGTATAATGAAATGTGAAAGAAAAATCCCTCCAGAGATCCGGGATTCCCTCCTGCCAACAGATGTTTGTGCAATGAAAGAGTTCGAGGAAGAGGCGGGTGAGGAGGGTGAGGAGGGTGAGGAGGGTGAGGAGGGTGAGGTGGGTGAGGAGGGTGAGGAGGGTGAGGAGGGTGAGGAGGGTGAGGAGGGTGAGGAGGGTGAGGAGGGTGGGGAGGGTGAGGAGGGTGAGGCGGGTGAGGCGGGTGAGGCGGGTGGGGAGGGTGAGGAGGGTGAGGAGGGTGAGGAGGGTGAGGCGGGTGAGGCGGGTGAGGAGGGTGAGGAGGGTGAGGCGGGTGAGGAGGGTGAGGAGGGTGAGGCGGGTGAGGCGGGTGAGGAGGGTGAGGAGGGTGAGGAGGGTGAGGCGGGTGAGGAGGGTGAGGAGGGTGAGGAGGGTGGGGAGGGTGAGGAGGGTGAGGCGGGTGAGGCGGGTGAGGCGGGTGGGGAGGGTGAGGAGGGTGAGGAGGGTGAGGAGGGTGAGGCGGGTGAGGCGGGTGAGGAGGGTGAGGAGGGTGAGGCGGGTGAGGAGGGTGAGGAGGGTGAGGAGGGTGAGGCGGGTGAGGAGGGTGAGGAGGGTGAGGAGGGTGAGGCGGGTGAGGCGGGTGAGGCGGGTGAGGAGGGTGAGGAGGGTGAGGCGGGTGAGGAGGGTGAGGTGGGTGAGGAGGGTGAGGCGGGTGAGGAGGGTGAGGAGGGTGAGGCGGGTGAGGAGGGTGAGGCGGGTGTAATCTTGAGATGGAGGGTGAGGAGGGTGAGGCGGGTGAGGTGGGGGGGGAGGGTGAGGCGGGTGAGGCGGGTGAGGCGGGTGTAATCTTGAGATGGAGGGTGAGGAGGGTGAGGAGGGTGAGGAGGGTGAGGAGGGTGAGGCGGGTGAGGCGGGTGAGGCGGGTGAGGCGGGTGAGGAGGGTGAGGAGGGTGAGGCGGGTGTAATCTTGAGATGGAGGGTGAGGAGGGTGAGGTGGGTGAGGAGGGTGAGGCGGGTGAGGCGGGTGAGGCGGGTGTAATCTTGAGATGGAGGGTGAGGAGGGTGAGGAGGGTGAGGAGGGTGAGGAGGGTGTAATCTTGAGATGGAGGGTGAGGAGGGTGAGGAGAGTGAGGAGGGTGAGGAGGGTGAGGAGGGTGAGGAGGGTGAGGCGGGTGAGGAGGGTGTAATCTTGAGATGGAGGGTGAGGAGGGTGAGGAGGGTGAGGCGGGTGAGGCGGGTGAGGAGGGTGAGGAGGGTGTAATCTTGAGATGAATGGCTTCTACATTGTAAAAGTATTAGAGTTTAATTCCCAGGCAGACGCAGCAGCAGGACGGAGACGCAACAATGCTGCCTTTATCTGGCCGACACACTCCTGGTCCTCCTGGAATCATCTCCTCGCTCCATTCAAGTGCTAATAAAGTCGGTGCCGCTCAGGCTCCTCCCCCTCGCCGACGCCACGACCTTCAGTGAGGATCCGACGCCAGAGAAACACTTGTTCAAGATCCACTCCATGTGAAGATCAGCGTGTGCTGTGCGGGCGAGACTCGCCTGAACGAGACTCGTCCGTGGAAGTGACTCCAGGACGAATGATTCCACGACACATAAACCAACAAACACGTGTTTCGTTGACGGCGACGAACTTGTGGGTCGACGTGTTTTAAATGTTGTTGTTTGATCACCATCTTTGACACAAACACACAATTATCTTCACAAGGACCTGGACCTGGACCAGGACCTGGACCTGGACCAGGACCTGGACCTGGACCAGGACTAAGACAAAGACCATTTATTTTAAAATAATTTAATTGATAATATTGAATTATTTTATTTTTATGTTTTATTATTTTATAATAATTTCCTTAATAATATTGAATTATTTATTGTTTTATTATTTTAAAATAATTTCCTTAATAATATTGAATTATTTATTGTTTTATTATTTTTAAAATAATTTCATTAATAATATTGAATTATTTTATTTTTATGTTGTTTTTTTTTTTTAAAGAATTTCATTGATAATATTTAAATATTTTATTTTTTATGTTTTATTATTTTAAAATAATTTCATTAATAATATTGAATTATTTATTGTTTTATTATTTTAAAATAATTTCATTAATAATATTGAATTATTTATTGTTTTATTATTTTTAAAATAATTTCATTAATAATATTGAATTATTTTATTTTTATGTTGTTTTTTTTTTTTAAAGAATTTCATTGATAATATTTAAATATTTTATTTTTTATGTTTTATTATTTTAAAATAATTTCATTAATAATATTGAATTATTTATTGTTTTATTATTTTAAAATAATTTCATTAATAATATTGAATTATTTATTGTTTTATTATTTTTAAAATAATTTCATTAATAATATTGAATTATTTTATTTTTATGTTGTTTTTTTTTTTTTAAAGAATTTCATTGATAATATTTAAATATTTTATTTTTTATGTTTTATTATTTTAAAATAATTTCATTAATAATATTGAATTATTTATTGTTTTATTATTTTAAAATAATTTCATTAATAATATTGAATTATTTATTGTTTTATTATTTTAAAATAATTTCATTAATAATATTGAATTATTTTATTTTTTATGTTTTATTATTTTAAAATAATTTAATGGATTATATTGAATTATTGTATTTTTATGTTTTATTACTTTAAAATAATGTCATTGATAATATTGAATTATTTATTGTTATCTTTTATTATTTTAATATTATATTCTACATATGTATCATTATTTCATCACGACAACTGTGTTGTTTCCAACACTGGCTTCAAAACTCAAACGAGCACGAATCCTCGGAACAAACGCAATCCTGCAGCAAGGTTTGCGACACACCTCCACGCTCTCTGCTCCCAGGATGCATCACATTAGCGGACAGACGAGTCTTAATTGTAACCTCCGGCGAACAGCTTCACACGGAGGAACAGAAAGAGGAGAAGAAAAAAAGCTTCATTTGATGCAATGTGACGATGACCTTGTTGCAGTGAACCCGACATCAAGACCGGATCTCAGGTGCTCGTGGACCTGCTCGGTTCAGTTCAGTCCGTTACCTCGTGGACCTTCAGAGGCGTCAGATCCTCTTGTTCCTCGTCGGGTTGTTTGTGCTTTTAAAACTTCAGACTCGGAGACAGAGTTGGTCAAATGGTGCAACAAATGACACTCGGGTCTGAACACACACTCTAGTCTAAAAGTGATCACACTGTTGGACCAACACTTGTTCCATGTCTATGGTCGTTCTCACATTTGTGGATGAACTTCGATCAGTGATCGTCTAAACTAGTTGGTCCGCGACCTTTTTAGGCGGGTTAGTTTAGGATTAGGATATTATGATGGGTTAGGGCTAGGGTTAAGTGGGTCAAAGGTTAGAGTTTAGGGTTAGGGTTAGGGTTATAGTTTATGTCATGGATATAGTCTAGGATTAGGTCAACAATAGGGGTAAAGTTAATGGTTAAAGTTTAAGGGTTAAGGGTTAAGAATGAAGGGTTAAGGATTAAGGGTTAAGGGTAAAGTTTAGGGTTAGGATTGAGGTTAGAGGTTAGATCCAGGGTCACTGTGATGTCTGTCAAAATAACACTTCAGACATCAACGACAAAAGTATTGTGTAGTTTTATTAGGACGCGTCCCAAACACATCTTCTGGACGCCTTCGTCATCAATGCTATGGAGATGAATATATATGTACTAGAAATCAAACATAGTAATACATTATATATACGGGTTAGTTAGTCTCTTAGCAACACGGTCTTATAAAGTACTTTATCGATTTTCTCTGCTTGATTTATTTAATATTGTCTTTGCATTTATATTTCCACGTGTTCTTTCAGACAGTAATAATCCATAAAACAGAAATGAAACATTTTCTCTCTCTTACTGTGAGTATATTACGAAGACTTCATGGAGGACCCAGATCCAGATCCAGTACCAGATCCAGTTCCAGTACCAGATCCAGTACCAGTACCAGTACCAGATCCAGTTCCAAATCCAATTCCAGATCCAGTACCAGATCCAGATCCAGAACCAGATCCAGTTTCAGGTCCAGTACCAGATCCAGATCCAGATCCAGATCCAGATCCAGATCCAGATCCAATTCCAGTTCCAGTTCCAGTTCCAGTTCCAGTTCCAGTTCCAGTTCCAAATCCAATTCCAGATCCAGTACCAGATCCAGTTCCAGGTCCAGTACCAGATCCAGATCCAGTACCAGTACCAGTACCAGTACCAGTACCAGTACCAGATCCAGATCCAGATCCAGATCCAGATCCAGATCCAGATCCAGATCCAATTCCAGATCCAGATCCAGTTCCAGATCCAGATCTTCTCGCCACAGCAGAAGTGTTCCCTCACAGATTGATGAGCAGAAGATTCTCTCGGGGCTTCATTTCGACGCGAAGCGTTGAAGCGTCTTCAGCTCCTCGATCAATAGAAGCACAAACTTCACGCCACATTGCCTCGATGTGTTCGGACCACGAGCAGATCTTCGTGACTCGACGACCTCACGCTGCTTCGCCGGCGACTTCCACGAGTCCCTCGTTTGTATCGCGGCAGCGACGCGTCAACAAATCACCGCAAACCTGCCGTCACCAGCGGGCCCCGGAGACCCCGGAGCAGCTGGACGGACTCGGCGCCGGGCGGGGTCGTGGACGCGAGCGCCAGGTTCCGGCCCCGGTCCAGTGGAGACCGGGGCGGGTGTTAGATGAGCCATTGATCCTCCCAGCAGGCGCTTCCACCGGGTCCGGTCCTCGCCTCGAGGTCCCGCCGGCGCACGCCATCGACTTCCTGCCGCCACCTCGTGCTGCCGCTCGATGATCCTCGGATCGACGTCACGCTCGTCGCTTGGCAGGTGCGACGGATCCGTGTCTTCAGGAGGTCCAGGTGTCTTCAGGAGGTCCAGGAACCTGAGGCCGGACCTGGAAGTCTGCCAGTCGTATGTTGAACGAATGAAGATTTAAAACGTTATTTTTTACTATCCTTGTGTTGCCTTAGGGTCAAGGTGACCCGAAGGCATGAAAACAAATGTGTTTGTAAGTAAGTAAGTAATTTTTATTTGTATAGCGCTTTTCCAGACCAGGGTCACAAAGCGCTTAAACAATCAAAACAATATTCAATAAAGTATATACTTTAAAGATCAAGATAATACTGAGAACAACACAGTTCCAGAAAATCAAGGAAAAGCCTGAACAAATAAAAACGTCTTGAGATGTTTCTTAAAGGAGTCAGTAGATCATCAAACACAGATGTTTCTTGAAGGAGTCAGTAGATCATCAAACACAGATGTTTCTTGAAGGAGTCAGTAGATCATCAAACACAGATGTTTCTTGAAGGAGTCAGTAGATCATCAAACACAGATGTTTCTTGAAGGAGTCAGTAGATCATCAAACACAGATGTTTCTTGAAGGAGTCAGTAGATCATCAAACACAGATGTTTCTTGAAGGAGTCAGTAGATCATCAAACACAGATGTTTCTTGAAGGAGTCAGTAGATCATCAAACACAGAGATGTTTCTTGAAGGAGTCAGTAGATCATCAAACACAGATGTTTGTTGAAGGAGTCAGTAGATCATCAAACACAGATGTTTCTTGAAGGAGTCAGTAGATCATCAAACACAGATGTTTCTTGAAGGAGTCAGTAGATCATCAAACACAGATGTTTCTTGAAGGAGTCAGTAGATCATCAAACACAGATGTTTGTTGAAGGAGTCAGTAGATCATCAAACACAGATGTTTCTTGAAGGAGTCAGTAGATCATCAAACACAGATGTTTCTTGAAGGAGTCAGTAGATCATCAAACACAGATGTTTGTTGAAGGAGTCAGTAGATCATCAAACACAGATGTTTCTTGAAGGAGTCAGTAGATCATCAAACACAGATGTTTCTTGAAGGAGTCAGTAGATCATCAAACACAGATGTTTCTTGAAGGAGTCAGTAGATCATCAAACACAGAGATGTTTCTTGAAGGAGTCAGTAGATCATCAAACACAGATGTTTCTTGAAGGAGTCAGTAGATCATCAAACACAGATGTTTCTTGAAGGAGTCAGTAGATCATCAAACACAGATGTTTCTTGAAGGAGTCAGTAGATCATCAAACACAGATGTTTCTTGAAGGAGTCAGTAGATCATCAAACACAGATGTTTGTTGAAGGAGTCAGTAGATCATCAAACACAGATGTTTCTTGAAGGAGTCAGTAGATCATCAAACACACAGATGTTTCTTGAAGGAGTCAGTAGATCATCAAACACAGATGTTTCTTGAAGGAGTCAGTAGATCATCAAACACAGATGTTTCTTGAAGGAGTCAGTAGATCATCAAACACAGATGTTTCTTGAAGGAGTCAGTAGATCATCAAACACAGATGTTTCTTGAAGGAGTCAGTAGATCATCAAACACAGAGATGTTTCTTGAAGGAGTCAGTAGATCATCAAACACAGATGTTTCTTGAAGGAGTCAGTAGATCATCAAACACAGATGTTTCTTGAAGGAGTCAGTAGATCATCAAACACAGATGTTTCTTGAAGGAGTCAGTAGATCATCAAACACAGATGTTTCTTGAAGGAGTCAGTAGATCATCAAACACAGATGTTTGTTGAAGGAGTCAGTAGATCATCAAACACAGATGTTTGTTGAAGGAGTCAGTAGATCATCAAACACAGATGTTTCTTGAAGGAGTCAGTAGATCATCAAACACAGATGTTTCTTGAAGGAGTCAGTAGATCATCAAACACAGATGTTTGTTGAAGGAGTCAGTAGATCATCAAACACAGATGTTTCTTGAAGGAGTCAGTAGATCATCAAACACAGATGTTTCTTGAAGGAGTCAGTAGATCATCAAACACAGATGTTTCTTGAAGGAGTCAGTAGATCATCAAACACAGATGTTTGTTGAAGGAGTCAGTAGATCATCAAACACAGATGTTTCTTGAAGGAGTCAGTAGATCATCAAACACAGATGTTTCTTGAAGGAGTCAGTAGATCATCAAACACAGATGTTTGTTGAAGGAGTCAGTAGATCATCAAACACAGATGTTTCTTGAAGGAGTCAGTAGATCATCAAACACAGATGTTTCTTGAAGGAGTCAGTAGATCATCAAACACAGATGTTTCTTGAAGGAGTCAGTAGATCATCAAACACAGAGATGTTTCTTGAAGGAGTCAGTAGATCATCAAACACAGATGTTTCTTGAAGGAGTCAGTAGATCATCAAACACAGATGTTTCTTGAAGGAGTCAGTAGATCATCAAACACAGATGTTTCTTGAAGGAGTCAGTAGATCATCAAACACAGAGATGTTTCTTGAAGGAGTCAGTAGATCATCAAACACAGATGTTTCTTGAAGGAGTCAGTAGATCATCAAACACAGAGATGTTTCTTGAAGGAGTCAGTAGATCATCAAACACAGAGATGTTTCTTGAAGGAGTCAGTAGATCATCAAACACAGATGTTTCTTGAAGGAGTCAGTAGATCATCAAACACAGATGTTTCTTGAAGGAGTCAGTAGATCATCAAACACAGAGATGGTTCCAAAGCTTAGGAGCAACAGTCTGGAAGGATTTCTCTCCTCTGGTCCTGAAGTTCAGGAACCATCAGTAGATTCTGATCCAAAGACCTCAGAGCCCGAGCTGGGGTGTAAGTCTGGATCAGATCATGAAGGTCTGACCATGAATAGATCTGAAAGTAAGAACCAGAATTTTAAAGTTGATCCTGAAAGAAACTGGAAGCCAGTGAAGAGTTTGAAGGAGAAATGTGAGTTCTTCTACTAGAGCGGCTCAGAGTTCTGAATCAACTGCAGACGAGACGATCCTTCTTGTTAAGACATGAAAACAAACTGTTACAATAGTCCAGACGAGAAGAAACAAACACATGGATTATAAGATCCAGATCATGTTCCGACAACAAGTTTAGAGATTTTTCTCAGTTGAAGGAAACAGTTTCTGGTCAGTTTTCTTCAGTGTTGAACCAGAGACATGTCTTTATCAAATACAACACCCAGGTTTCTCAGGCTCAGTTTGACAGACTGACTTAAGTCACTCAAGTACTGACTCAACCCTGGAACCTTATCATCAGGAGCAATCACCAGAGTTTCAGTTTTGTCCACATTTAGCTGTAGAGTTGTGGTATCCCTTGTGTTATCTCAGGGTCAAGGTGACCCGCACACACACACACTACATGCTTCAGCGTCAAACACACACTTGCTTCAGCGTCAAACACACACTTGCATCAGCGTCAAACACACACTTGCTTCAGCGTCAAACACACACTTGCTTCAGCGTCAAACACACACTTGCTTCAGTGTCAAACACACACTTGCTTCAGTGTCAAACACACACTTGCTTCAGCGTCAAACACACACTTGCTTCAGTGTCAAACACACACTTGCTTCAGCGTCAAACACACACTTGCATCAGCGTCAAACACACACTTGCATCAGCGTCAAACACACACTTGCTTCAGCGTCAAACACACACTTGCTTCAGCGTCAAACACACACTTGCATCAGCGTCAAACACACACTTGCTTCAGCGACAAACACACACTTGCTTCAGCGTCAAACACACACTTGCTTCAGCGTCAAACACACACTTGCTTCAGCGTCAAACACACACTTGCATCAGCGTCAAACACACACTTGCTTCAGCGTCAAACACACACTTGCTTCAACGTCAAACACACACTTGCTTCAGCGTCAAACACACACTTGCTTCAACGTCAAACACACACTTGCTTCAGCGTCAAACACACACTTGCTTCATAAAAATGCATTTACTCACGTAGTTCATGGAGGAAATAAATGAATCCTTTGAAGCTCGTGAAAGACTCTGAGTGAACATAACTTTCAACGTCCAGCTTTTCTTGAAATATCCTTCTTGAAAATGTCTTTGCAAGTTCATCCGTGACCAGATCAAGCTCTTCAGCCATTGTGTGTTAAAAAAACAAACTTTTAATGAACCCGAACCAACGTTTCAGCTCCATGTGACTCGGTGCTGTCCAATCAGACGACGTGAACGTGTCACATGACGAGCTCAACGCGTTCAGAATCACTGAAGCTGTGGCTACCAGCGTAGCTTCCAAAGCGCTGACGTTGTGTCGCTAACTCTACACACATATACACACATATACACACATATACACACATCTACACACATATACACACATATACACACATATACACACATCTACACACATCTACACACATACACACATACACACATACACACATCTACACACATCTACACACATACACACATACACACATCTACACACATATACACACATCTACACACATATACACACATATACACACATATACACACATATACACACATCTACACACATATACACACATATACACACATATACACACATATACAGACATCTACACACATCTACACACATCTACACACATCTACACACATCTACACACATACACACATACACACATACACACATCTACACACATCTACACACATACACACATACACACATCTACACACATCTACACACATCTACACACATCTACACACATCTACATCAAATAACTAACTCTCATCTGATTGGTCACACAATCCTTCGGTGATCTCCATGAACAAGCTCTGAAGCGACTGAAGGCCTCGGTAACACATGACCTGCTGCTCAAATATGATTGGATGAAAGCTCCCACATGAAGGTAGAATCCTGGAAGCAGTGCACACCTGCACAAGCAAGAGGAAATAAATGAAAGGACGAAAAAAGACTAACGTTCATTATTTTTTATTTTTTATTTATTATTAAATTAAATAAATACATTTATTTTCTGATTATGTTTATATTGCTGGATAAAACAAACAACATCCTGTTTCCTTTCAAAATAATAAATGAGTACAGTAATGAAATGAATACATAAATAAATAAACTAATGAATAAACAAATAAGGCAATAAATAATTAAAAAAACAAATAAATAAATAAACAAATAAGTCAAGAAATAAGTTTAAAAAAAAAAAGTAAATAAACAAATAAATAAGTAAATTAATTAACTAATAAATAAACAAATAAGTCAATAAACAAACGAATAAATAAGTCAATAAATAAATAAGTAAATAAACAAACGAATAAATAAATAAGTCAATAAATAAATAAACACATAAGTCAATAAATAAATAAACAAATAAGTCAATAAACAAACGATTAAATAAATAAATAAGTCAATAAACAAATAAATAAGTAAACAAGTCAATAAAGGAGTAAAAAAAACAAATAAATAAGTCAATAAGTCAATAAACAAATAAATAAGTAAACAAGTCAATAAAGGAGTAAAAAACAAATAAATAAGTCAATAAATAAATAAGTAAATAAACAAACGAATAAATAAATAAGTCAATAAATAAATAAACAAATAAGTCAATAAACAAACGAATAAATAAATAAATAAGTCAATAAACAAATAAATAAGTAAACAAGTCAATAAAGGAGTAAAAAAAAAGAAAAAAGTCAATAAATAAAGAAACAAATAAATAAAGAAACAAATAACGGAGGTGCATGTTGACCTACATTCCAAACTTTCCACGACATCCGCGCTGAAGCGTCTCGACTCGACGGCTCAGAACATGAAAGTCTTTTCTCACCGAGAAGCAAATATTCAATAATACATTCGTGGCTTTTATGCAGAGAATAAATACACAAATATCCCTGAAAATAAAATCTCTGACGTAAACGAAACAATATCCTGGACCAACAACCTGGTGTCGCACACAAACACACACCAGCAGCAAAATAACACTTTGACTGAGAGATGACACTTGATGACAACACAACTGATGTGTGTCTCTGAAGAATCATGACAACTTATCAAATACACACTATAGGAGAGACACACATCTTCATCAAATACACACTATAGGAGAGACACACATTTACACTTCAAATACACACTATAGGAGAGACACACATCTTCATCAAATACACACTATAGGAGAGACACACATCCACATCAAATACACACTATAGGAGAGACACACATTTAAACTTCAAATACACACTATAGGAGAGACACACATCTACATCAAATACACACTATAGGAGAGACACACATCTTCATCAAATACACACTATAGGAGAGACACACATCTTCATCAAATACACACTATAGGAGAGACACACATCTTCATCAAATACACACTATAGGAGAGACACACATCTTCATCAAATACACACTATAGGAGAGACACACATCTTCATCAAATACACACTATAGGAGAGACACACATCTTCATCAAATACACACTATAGGAGAGACACACATCTTCATCAAATACACACTATAGGAGAGACACACATCCACATCAAATACACACTATAGGAGAGACACACATTTACACTTCAAATACACACTATAGGAGAGACACACATCTACATCAAATACACACTATAGGAGAGACACACATCTTCATCAAATACACACTATAGGAGAGACACACATCTTCATCAAATACACACTATAGGATAGACACACATCTACATCAAATACACACTATAGGAGAGACACACATTTACATCAAATACACACTATAGGAGAGACACACATCTTCATAAAATACACACTATAGGAGAGACACACATTTACATCAAATACACACTATAGGAGAGACACACATCTTCATCAAATACACACTATAGGAGAGACACACATCTTCATCAAATACACACTATAGGATAGACACACATCTACATCAAATACACACTATAGGAGAGACACACATCTTCATCAAATACACACTATAGGAGAGACACACATCTTCATCAAATACACACTATAGGAGAGACACACATCCACATCAAATACACACTATAGGAGAGACACACATCTTCATCAAATAGACACTATAGGATAGACACACATCTTCATCAAATAGACACTATAGGATAGACACACATCTACATCAAATACACACTATAGGAGAGACACACATCCACATCAAATACACACTATAGGAGAGACACACATCTTCATCAAATACACACTATAGGAGAGACACACATCTTCATCAAATACACACTATAGGATAGACACACATCTACATCAAATACACACTATAGGAGAGACACACATCTTCATCAAATACACACTATAGGAGAGACACACATCTTCATCAAATACACACTATAGGAGAGACACACATCCACATCAAATACACACTATAGGAGAGACACACATCTTCATCAAATAGACACTATAGGATAGACACACATCTACATCAAATACACACTATAGGAGAGACACACATTTAAACTTCAAATACACACTATAGGAGAGACACACATACACATCAAATACACACTATAGTATAGACACACATCTACATCAAATACACACTATAGGAGAGACACACATCTTCATCAAATACACACTATAGGAGAGACACACATCTTCATCAAATACACACTATAGGATAGACACATATCTTCATCAAATACACACTATAGGAGAGACACACATCTTCATCAAATACACACTATAGGAGAGACACACATCTTCATCAAATACACACTATAGGAGAGACACACATCCACATCAAATACACACTATAGGAGAGACACACATCTTCATCAAATACACACTATAGGATAGACACACATCTACATCAAATACACACTATAGGAGAGACACACATTTACATCAAATACACACTATAGGAGAGACACACATCCACATCAAATACACACTATAGGAGAGACACACATCTTCATCAAATACACACTATAGGAGAGACACACATCTTCATCAAATACACACTATAGGATAGACACACATCTACATCAAATACACACTATAGGAGAGACACACATTTACATCAAATACACACTATAGGAGAGACACACATCTTCATCAAATACACACTATAGGAGAGACACACATTTACATCAAATACACACTATAGGAGAGACACACATCTTCATCAAATACACACTATAGGAGAGACACACATCTTCATCAAATACACACTATAGGATAGACACACATCTTCATCAAATACACACTATAGGATAGACACACATCTACATCAAATACACACTATAGGAGAGACACACATTTACATCAAATACACACTATAGGAGAGACACACATCTACATCAAATACACACTATAGGATAAACAGATCTACATCAAATACACACAATAAGATATACACACATCTACATCAAATACACACTATAGAATATACACACATCCACATCAAATACACACTATAGGATATACACACATCTACACATCAAATACACACTATAGGATATAGTGTCTACTGCTACTTTAAAATGATTGATGGTTATCACTTTTACTATGTGGGCGGGACTTAATATCCACCAATCACCACATGTCCCTGAGTGTGATTGACAGGAAGAAAACCAGGAAGAGGGAATGAGGAGGAAGTTCATGATCAGATAAAAATATGTGTTTATTTATAAAAACACTGGTGTTTATTTATTTATTTTAAAATACGTGTATTTATATCCATTTATTTACACTCCTACTGACTTTACTACACACCGTGGTTTGTGTTGTTGTGTCGTGACAGTCGTGACTCACACTCTCGAGCAGCACCGGAGCTGCTGGTTCAACGCCGCGAACAGAACGAATGTTTCGTGGCCTGAAGCGAAAGATCATCTGAGAGGAAACGATAGAACGAGTCATGAAGGAAGAGAAATAAAAAGATGTTCGTTTGTGTCTCAGAATTAATGAAGGAAAAGTGCTGAGACTCAATATTTAGAAATCATTAAACTTTCATTTCTTTCACAGATGCTTTGAACATTTGACCTTGTATGGAAAAGTGTGAGACGCCTCAGGGTCGTCTTCGTCGTCTTCGTCTTCATCGTCTCCATCGTCTTCATCGTCTTCATCGTCTCCATCGTCTTCATCGTCTTCATCGTCTTCATCGTCCTCATCGTCTTCATCGTCTCCATCGTCTTCATCGTCTCCATCGTCTTCATCGTCTCCATCGTCTCCATCGTCCTCATCGTCTTCATCGTCCTCATCGTCTTCATCGTCTTCATCGTCTTCATCGTCTCCATCGTCTTCATCGTCCTCATCGTCTTCATCGTCTTCATCGTCTTCATCGTCTTCATCGTCCTCATCGTCTTCATCGTCTTCATCGTCTTCATCGTCTCCATCGTCTCCATCGTCCTCATCGTCTTCGTCTTCATCGTCTTCATCGTCTTCATCGTCTTCTTCGTCTTCATCGTCGTCTTCGTCTTCATCGTCTTCATCGTCTCCATCGTCTTCATCGTCTTCATCGTCTTCATCGTCTCCATCGTCTTCATCGTCCTCATCGTCTTCATCGTCTTCATCGTCTTCATCGTCTTCATCGTCCTCATCGTCTTCATCGTCTTCATCGTCTTCATCGTCTCCATCGTCTCCATCGTCCTCATCGTCTTCGTCTTCATCGTCTTCATCGTCTTCATCGTCTTCTTCGTCTCCATCGTCTCCATCGTCCTCATCGCCTTCGTCTTCATCGTCTTCATCGTCTTCATCGTCTTCATCGTCTTCATCGTCCTCATCGTCTTCATCGTCTCCATCGTCTTCATCGTCTCCATCGTCTTCATCGTCTCCATCGTCTCCATCGTCCTCATCGTCTTCATCGTCCTCATCGTCTTCATCGTCTTCATCGTCTTCATCGTCTCCATCGTCTCCATCGTCCTCATCGTCTTCATCGTCCTCATCGTCTTCATCGTCTTCATCGTCTTCATCGTCTTCATCGTCCTCATCGTCTTCATCGTCTTCATCGTCTTCATCGTCTCCATCGTCTCCATCGTCCTCATCGTCTTCGTCTTCATCGTCTTCATCGTCTTCATCGTCTTCTTCGTCTTCATCGTCGTCTTCGTCTTCATCGTCTTCATCGTCTCCATCGTCTTCATCGTCTTCATCGTCTTCTTCGTCTTCATCGTCCTCATCGTCTTCATCGTCCTCATCGTCTTCATCGTCTTCATCGTCTTCATCGTCTCCATCGTCTTCATCGTCTTCATCGTCCTCATCGTCTTCATCGTCTTCATCGTCCTCATCGTCTTCATCGTCTTCATCGTCTTCATCGTCTTCATCGTCTCCATCGTCTTCATCGTCTTCATCGTCTTCATCTTCGTCGTCTTCATCGTCTTCGTCGTCTTCGTCGTCTTCGTCGTCTTCGTCGTCTTCGTCGTCTTCGTCGTCTTCGTCGTCTTCGTCGTCTTCATCGTCTTCATCGTCTCCATCGTCTTCATCGTCTTCATCGTCTCCATCGTCTCCATCGTCTCCATCGTCCTCATCGTCTTCATCGTCTTCATCATCTTCATCGTCTTCATCGTCTCCATCGTCTCCATCGTCTTCATCGTCCTCATCGTCCTCATCGTCTTCTTCGTCTCCATCGTCTTCATCGTCCTCATCGTCCTCATCGTCTTCTTCGTCTTCATCGTCTTCATCTTCGTCGTCTTCTTCGTCTTCATCGTCTTCATCTTCGTCGTCTTCGTCGTCTTCATCGTCTTCGTCGTCTTCGTCGTCTTCATCGTCTTCATCGTCTTCATCGTCTTCGTCTTCGTCGTCTTCATCGTCTTCATCGTCCTCATCGTCCTCATCGTCCTCATCGACCTCATCGTCTTCATCGTCTTCGTCTTCTTCGTCGTCTCTGTCGTCTTCGTCGTCTTCATCGTCTCCGTCGTCTTCGTTGTCTTCATCCTCCTCATCGTTTTTATCGTCTCCATCGTCTTCATCTTCCTCGTCGTCTTCATCGTCCTCATCGTCTTCATCGTCTTTGTCGTCTTCATCGTCTTCATCATCTTCATTGTCGTCATCGTCTTCATCGTCTTCATTGTCTTCATCTTCTTCATTGTCTTCATTGTCGTCATCGTCTTCATCGTCTTAATCGTCTTCATCTTCTTTATCGTCTTCATCATATTCATCTTCTTCATCGTCTTCATCGTCCTCATCGTCCTCATCGTCCTCATCGTCTTCATCGTCTTTGTCGTCTTCATCGTCTTCATCATCTTCATTGTCGTCATCGTCTTCATCGTCTTCATTGTCGTCATCGTCTTCTTCGTCTTCATCGTCCTCATCGTCTTCATCGTCTTCATCGTCTTCATCGTCTTCATCGTCTTCATCGTCTTCTTCGTCTTCATCGTCGTCTTCGTCTTCATCGTCTTCATCGTCTCCATCGTCTTCATCGTCTTCATCGTCTTCTTCGTCTTCATCGTCCTCATCGTCTTCATCGTCCTCATCGTCTTCATCGTCTTCATCGTCTTCATCGTCTCCATCGTCTTCATCGTCCTCATCGTCTTCATCGTCTTCATCGTCCTCATCGTCTTCATCGTCTTCATCGTCTTCATCGTCTTCATCGTCTCCATCGTCTTCATCGTCTTCATCTTTGTCGTCTTCGTCGTCTTCGTTGTCTTCGTCGTCTTCGTCGTCTTCGTCGTCTTCGTCGTCTTCGTCGTCTTCGTCGTCTTCGTCGTCTTCATCGTCTCCATCGTCTTCATCGTCTTCATCGTCTTCATCGTCTTCATCGTCTCCATCGTCTCCATCGTCTTCATCGTCCTCATCGTCTTCATCGTCTTCATCGTCTTCATCGTCTTCATCGTCTCCATCGTCTCCATCGTCTTCATCGTCTTCATCGTCTCCATCGTCTCCATCGTCTTCATCGTCCTCATCGTCCTCATCGTCTTCTTCGTCTCCATCGTCTTCATCGTCCTCATCGTCCTCATCGTCCTCATCGTCTTCTTCGTCTTCATCGTCTTCATCTTCGTCGTCTTCGTCGTCTTCATCGTCTTCGTCGTCTTCTTCGTCTTCATCGTCTTCTTCGTCTTCGTCTTCGTCGTCTTCATCGTCTTCATCGTCCTCATCGTCCTCATCGTCCTCATCGACCTCATCGTCTTCATCGTCTTCGTCTTCTTCGTCGTCTCTGTCGTCTTCGTCGTCTTCATCGTCTTCTTCGTCTTCGTCTTCGTCGTCTTCATCGTCTTCATCGTCCTCATCGTCCTCATCGTCCTCATCGACCTCATCGTCTTCATCGTCTTCGTCTTCTTCGTCGTCTCTGTCGTCTTCGTCGTCTTCATCGTCTTCATCGTCTTCATCGTCTTCATCGTCTCCATCGTCTCCATCGTCTTCATCGTCTTCATCGTCTCCATCGTCTCCATCGTCTTCATCGTCCTCATCGTCCTCATCGTCTTCTTCGTCTCCATCGTCTTCATCGTCCTCATCGTCCTCATCGTCCTCATCGTCTTCTTCGTCTTCATCGTCTTCATCTTCGTCGTCTTCGTCGTCTTCATCGTCTTCGTCGTCTTCTTCGTCTTCATCGTCTTCTTCGTCTTCGTCTTCGTCGTCTTCATCGTCTTCATCGTCCTCATCGTCCTCATCGTCCTCATCGACCTCATCGTCTTCATCGTCTTCGTCTTCTTCGTCGTCTCTGTCGTCTTCGTCGTCTCCATCGTCTTCATCGTCTTCATCGTCTCCATCGTCTCCATCGTCTTCATCGTCCTCATCGTCCTCATCGTCTTCTTCGTCTCCATCGTCTTCATCGTCCTCATCGTCCTCATCGTCCTCATCGTCTTCTTCGTCTTCATCGTCTTCATCTTCGTCGTCTTCGTCGTCTTCATCGTCTTCGTCGTCTTCTTCGTCTTCATCGTCTTCTTCGTCTTCGTCTTCGTCGTCTTCATCGTCTTCATCGTCCTCATCGTCCTCATCGTCCTCATCGACCTCATCGTCTTCATCGTCTTCGTCTTCTTCGTCGTCTCTGTCGTCTTCGTCGTCTTCATCGTCTCCGTCGTCTTCGTTGTCTTCATCCTCCTCATCGTTTTTATCGTTTTTATCGTCTTCATCTTCCTCGTCGTCTTCATCGTCCTCATCGTCTTCATCGTCTTTGTCGTCTTTGTCGTCTTCATCGTCTTCATCATCTTCATTGTCGTCATCGTCGTCATCGTCTTCATTGTCTTCATCTTCTTCATTGTCTTCATTGTCGTCATCGTCTTCATCGTCTTCATTGTCTTCATCTTCTTCATTGTCTTCATTGTCGTCATCGTCTTCATCGTCTTCATTGTCTTCATCTTCTTCATTGTCTTCATTGTCGTCATCGTCCTCATCGTCCTCATCGTCTTCATCGTCTTTGTCGTCTTCATCGTCTTCATCATCTTCATTGTCGTCATCGTCTTCATCGTCTTCATTGTCTTCATCTTCTTCATTGTCTTCATTGTCGTCATCGTCTTCATCGTCTTCATCGTCTTAATCGTCTTCATCTTCTTTATCGTCTTCATCATATTCATCTTCTTCATCGTCTTCATCGTCCTCATCGTCCTCATCGTCCTCATCGTCTTCATCGTCTTTGTCGTCTTCATCGTCTTCATCATCTTCATTGTCGTCAT
>NC_141821.1:2085100-2095100 GCF_982586985.1 Callionymus lyra | reverse complement strand
GCCGCCGCCAAACTATTGATGGCCTAATTAAAGCGTGTCAGATGTGGCACTTTTATAAAGAAAATGGAATTGATAGCTCGCATTAAATCCCACTTTCTCTTCGCAGAGACCTTTAATATCGTTCGCACAATGTGGGCTCGTGTCGTAACACAACGTCAGCTGACGCACATGTCAGGCCAGCGACAGGAGAAACACTCCCTCGTGCCTCCATGACCTGGACTAACATTTCCCTGCTGAGGATTCTTGAGGGTCTTTGAATGTGTTTCTGGTTTTACCATATTTACAGAAGATTAAACATGTCCATGAAACCTGAGCCACAAATATGCTGACATAGTTAAACTAGATAGTTAAATTAGAGAGTTAGAATAGAGAGAGTTAAACTAGATAGTTAAATTAGAGAGTTAGAATAGAGAGAGTTAAACTAGAGAGTTAGTCTAGAGAGTTAGACTAGAGAGTTAAACTAGAGAGTTAGACTAGAGAGTTAGACTAGAGAGTTAGACTAGAGAGTAAGACTAGAGAGTTAAACTAGAGAGTAAGACTAGAGAGAGTTAAACTAGAGAGTTAGTCTAGAGAGTTGGACTAGAGAGTTAGACTAGAGAGTTAGACTAGAGGGTTAGACTAGAGAGTTAGTCTAGAGAGTTAGACTAGAGAGTTAAACTAGAGAGTTAGACTAGAGAGAGTTAAACTAGAGAGTTAGTCTAGAGAGTCAGACTAGAAAGTTAGACTAGAGAGTTAGACTAGAGAGTTAGACTAGAGGGTTAGACTAGAGAGTTAGTCTAGAGAGTTAGACTAGGAGGATATTGACGGACTAACTTCATGTGTCACGGACTACATAAACTTCTGTGTGGAGAGCATTGTACCAACAAGAACTGTACGATGCTTCTCCAACAACAAACCCTGGATCAATCCTGATATAAAGGCTCTCCTAAAGGAGAAGAAGAGAGTCTTTAGGTCAGGAAACAAAGAGGATCTGATGGCAGTCCAGAAGGAGCTGAGAAGAAAGATCAGGGAGGGAAAGGGGAGGTACAGGAGGAGGATGGAAGAGAGTCTGGCCAACAACAACACCAGAGATGTCTGGAGAGGTTTGAAATCCATATCCGGACATCAGACCAGGCTCTCTGTAGCAGCGGGGGATAAAAATTGGGCCGACAACTTAAACAGTTATTTTTCAAGGTTTGAGGTGTCGGCTCCCCCCCCTGCTCAACCATTCACACCTCTACACTTACCTTCTCCTCCCCCCCGAGCTTGTATTGTTTCAGCCCCCCGCTGACTCCACAGGGGACAATGCCCCCCCACCCCAGCCTGTCCCTCACACCTCTCCAGGTGAGAAATCAGCTTAGGAGAACCAAGACAACAAAGGCCCCTGGACCAGACGGCATCGGTGGCAAAGTACTCAGGACGTGCTCTGACCAGTTAAGTGAAATTGTTGGACTTCTGTTCAACATGAGCTTGACCCTGGGAAGAGTTCCACTACTGTGGAAGACGTCCTGTGTGGTACCGGTGCCGAAGACTCAGCACCCTAAGGATCCCAGCTGCTACAGACCTGTGGCCTTGACATCCCACCTTATGAAGGCTCTGGAGCGGCTGGTCCTTAGTTACCTGAGTCCTCTGGTGCTCCTCCATGGATCCGTTGCAGTTTGCCTACCAACCTGACATCGGCGTGGAGGACGCCATCATCTTCCTTCTCCACCGAGCACTTTCTCACCTGGAGTTGCCTGGAAGCACTGTGAGGATCCTTTTCCTGGATCTAAGCAGTGCTTTCAATACCATCAGGTCAAACATCCTGAGGGACAAGCTGGAGCTGTCTGGAGCGGACACTCACCTCACGGACTGGATTGTGGACTACCTCACCAACCGTCCACAGTTCGTGAGGACCCGGGATGGTGTTTCGAGGACTGTACTGTGCAGTGTAGGGGTCCCCCAGGGAACAGTGTTAGCACCGTTCCTCTTTTCACTGTACACTGCAGACTTCCAACACCTGTCTCCCACCAGTCACCTGCAGAAGTTCTCGGACGACTCCGCCATCGTCGGCCTCATTAGGGACGGGGATGACGGGCCGTACCGGGGACTTGTCCAGGACTTTGTTGACTGGTGCCTGGAAAACCACCTTCAGATCAACTCCAGCAAAACTAAGGAGTTGATCGTGGATTTCCGGCGGTGTCCCTCCATCTCCCCCTCACCACTGAACATCCAGGGACAGGACATTGAGATTGTCACGACTTACAAGTTCCTGGGTGTTCACCTCAACAACCGCTTGGACTGGGTGGATAACACTGCTGCTCTTTATAAAAAAGGGCGGAGTAGAATCTACCTGCTCCGGAGGTTGAGGTCGTTTGGTGTCCGGGGGCCACTCCTGAAGTCATTCTATGACTCAGTAGTGGCCTCTGCCATCTTCAACGGTGTGGTCTGCTGGGGGAGCAGCATGACAGCAAAGGATAGGGCTAAACTGGACAGCCTTATTAAGAAGGCCAGTTACGTCCTAGGGCGCCCCCTGGATCCTGTGGAGGAAGTGACTGGAGGGAGGATGCGGAGCAAGCTGGGCTCCATGAGGAGGAACTTGTCTCACCCTCTCCAGCACACACTGAGGGCATTGAGGAGCTCCATCAGTGATAGGATGCTCCATCCCAGGTGTGTGAGGGAGAGGTACCGCAGGTCTTTCCTCCCTGCTGCCATCAGACTCCACAACAAAAACACACCAAGATAACTATTTAACTGCACCTCTTGTTATTTATGTAAATATGATTGTGTAAATATTATATAGCGCAGATTTATCTTTTATTCCATTTAGATTTTATTTCTCGTTTTTATTTCTGGGTGTTTTTATTTCTCTTGCTGCTGTTAAACCGAATTTCCCCTCGCGGGACTAATAAAGGTTTTCTGATTCTGATTCTGATAGAGAGTTAAACTAGAGAGTTAGACTAGAGAGAGTTAAACTAGAGAGTTAGTCTAGAGAGTTATACTAGAGAGTTAGACTAGAGAGTTAGACTAGAGGGTTAGACTAGAGAGTTAGTCTAGAGAGTTAGACTAGAGAGTTAAACTAGAGAGTTAGACTAGAGAGAGTTAAACTAGAGAGTTAGACTAGAGAGTTAAACTAGAGAGTTAGACTAGAGAGAGTTAAACTAGAGAGTTAGTCTAGAGAGTTATACTAGAGAGTTAGACTAGAGAGTAAGACTAGAGAGTTAGACTAGAGAGTTAAACTAGAGAGTTAGACTAGAGAGTTAGACTAGAGAGTTAGACTAGAGAGTTAGTCTAGAGAGTTGGACTAGAGAGTTAGACTAGAGAGTCAGACTAGAGAGTCAGACTAGAGAGTTGGACTAGAGAGTTGGACTAGAGAGTCAGACTAGAGAGTTGGTCTAGAGAGTCAGACTAGAGAGTTGGACTAGAGAGTCAGACTAGAGAGTTAGACTAGAGAGTCAGACTAGAGAGTTGGACTAGAGAGTTAAACAATTAAACCATTCATGCAGACATTAACACACACATACAGATACACACAGACACACACACAAAGAACTCAAAAATGTATTTAAAGAAATATTTCACGTATTTTTCATTGTAGTTTTTTGCAACATCTCGAGAAGTTGAAGAACGTTTAATAAAACATGAATTATTTCCAGCGTCATCTTTGTTTCTCTGGCCGTGAACACGACGACTCTGAGCTGGAGAAAGTGTTTGTTGACGAGAGACTTGCAGGTCAAAGTCTTCAGATTAAAAGACGTCACGAGTGTCGCTGGATCGATGCTGAGAAGATGAAAGCTGTGACGAGCCGTCAAGCGTCCGTCGAGGAGGTCTTGTCTGGTTCTGCTCCGGCGGCTCTCGTCAACCCGAGACCCTCAGGACCTTCTCTGGGCTCCGAGAGGGAAGAGAAACCAGGGTTTGTGAGCGAAAGCATCGCCTCAATCAAGTGCTGCCACTCTGAGCTCGACTGCTTTTCCTCATTTGGAATCTGAGCCGCTCACGAGAGACGAGCGAGAAGTTGCTGCAGAAGCTTTTAATGGCCGCAGTCGTGCAGCAGGACACGTCCGTCTCTCAAGACGTGGAACAAGATGAATATAAACCAGTTTATTTCTTCGTCTTAGAGCGAGTCACGAATCTGCTTCAGTTTAATGAGTCACATGTTTGATTGTGTTACTATAACAACAACTTTATTGACTCTACACACTCACAGGAAAACATGTTAGTGAAGCTGCAGCTGATTGGACCACCAGTTACAACATCAACCAATGGGACGCTTTCTTTGAGGTTTGATTGGATCAGACGTGTGTCCATCAAAACAGCTGCTGTGTGAAGATTGAAGTCATGAACTCAAGAAGTGAAGTGAGATCACGAGGGATGAACCCAGAACTGAAACAGAAAAAACTAGAAGAATAAACAGAAAAACATTTGCATTGAAAAGTAAAACATAATAATCAAGAAAAACCAAAGAATATTTGCATGAAAAAAAAGGAAAAACAAAAATGAAAGTTTTGTGAAAAACTGAAAAATAATAAAAGATAGAAAAATGGATGGATGGATGGATGGATGGATGGATGGATGGATGGATGGATGGATGGATGGATTGATGGATGGATGGATGGATGGATGGATGGATGGATGGATGGATGGATGGATGGATGGATGGATGGATGGATGGATGGATGGATGGATGGATGGATTGATGGACGGACGGACGGACGGACGGATGGATGGATGGATGAAGAACCGTATATTGCATGAAAAACTCATTAAAAATATAGTTTAAAAAAACAATAAAAAGATTTTATGTCGTTTTTTAAATTTATTTTTAAGACTGAGATTTTACTTCCTTCTTCAGATCATCTTCGGATCATCTTCGGATCATCTTCAGACCATCTTCAGACCATCTTCGGATCATCTTCAGATCATCTTCAGACCATCTTCGGATCATCTTCGGATCATCTTCAGATTATCTTCAGACCACCTTCAGATCATCTTCAGACCATCTTCAGATCATCTTCAGATCATCTTCAGACCATCTTTGGATCATCTTCGGATCATCTTCAGATCATCTTCAGAACATCTTCAGACCATCTTCAGATCATCTTCAGACCATCTTCGGATCATCTTCGGATCATCTTTGGATCATCTTCGGATCATCTTCGGATCATCTTCAGATCATCTTCAGACCATCTTCAGATCATCTTCAGACCATCTTTGGATCATCTTCGGATCATCTTCAGTTCATCTTCAGATCATCTTCAGACCATCTTTAGACCATCTTCAGATCATCTTCAGATCATCTTCAGATCATCTTCAGATCATCTTCAGACCATCTTCGGATCATCTTCGGATCATCTTTGGATCATCTTCGGATCATCTTCGGATCATCTTCAGATCATCTTCAGACCACCTTCAGATCATCTTCAGACCACCTTCAGATCATCTTCAGACCATCTTCACCTCCTTCTCCTCCTCACACCAGACCTGACGCGAGCTTCTTCCTCAGGACGCCAGCGTCTGATCCGATGTGTTGTTCTTGCTCACCTGAGGAGGAACATGTTGTTGCTCTCGTTACTGCGAGGAAACGCCGGCGTGTCTCAGAATGTCGACGCCAGCTGTGGCGAGGAGGAGGACGAGGAGGACGAGGAGGACGAGCAGCGATAACAAGCTCTTTGCCGAGCAGACAACAGGCTCTTCTTCAGGCCGACCGCTCGAGCATGTGAACATATTCGCCGCCGCGGGAGGAGAGACTGTCACGACAAAAGCCTTCCACACTTTTCTCTTCTTCCTCTCCAGGAGATTCTGTCCCGTCCTGCACCTCATTTATGTCTCGCTCGCCTCGTTTCTGTCGCTGCTCGTCGTCTATATTCTTGCTTCACTCGTGACTTTGTGGAGACACAAGAGAAGGTGTTGCTGTCGGAGGAACCTTCGTGACATGAGAGGAACCTTCGTGACATGAGAGGAACCTTCGTGACATGAGAGGAACCTTCGTGACCTGAGAGGAACCTTCGTGACATGAGAGGAACCTTCGTGACATCAGAGGAACCTTCGTGACATGAGAGGAACCTTCGTGACATGAGAGGAACCTTCGTGACATGAGAGGAACCTTCGTGACATGAGAGGAACCTTCGTGACCTGAGAGGAACCTTCGTGACATGAGAGGAACCTTCGTGACATCAGAGGAACCTTCGTGACCTGAGAGGAACCTTCGTGACATCAGAGGAACCTTCGTGACATCAGAGGAACCTTCGTGACATGAGAGGAATCTTCGTGACATGAGAGGAACCTTCGTGACATGAGAGGAACCTTCGTGACATGAGAGGAACCTTCGTGACATGAGAGGAACCTTCGTGACATCAGAGGAACCTTCGTGACATGAGAGGAACCTTCGTGACATGAGAGGAACCTTCGTGACATGAGAGGAACCTTCGTGACATGAGAGGAACCTTCATGACATGAGAGGAACCTTCGTGACATGAGAGGAACCTTCGTGACATCAGAGGAACCTTCGTGACATGAGAGGAACCTTTGTGACATCAGAGGAACCTTCGTGACATCAGAGGAACCTTCGTGACATCAGAGGAACCTTCGTGACATCAGAGGAACCTTCGTGACATCAGAGTAAACCTTCGTGACATCAGAGGAACCTTCTTGACATGAGAGGAACCTTCGTGACATGAGAGGAACCTTCGTGACCTGAGAGGAACCTTCGTGACATGAGAGGAACCTTCGTGACATCAGAGGAACCTTCGTGACCTGAGAGGAACCTTCGTGACATCAGAGGAACCTTCGTGACATCAGAGGAACCTTCGTGACATGAGAGGAATCTTCGTGACATGAGAGGAACCTTCGTGACATGAGAGGAACCTTCGTGACATGAGAGGAACCTTCGTGACATGAGAGGAACCTTCGTGACATCAGAGGAACCTTCGTGACATGAGAGGAACCTTCGTGACATCAGAGGAACCTTCGTGACATGAGAGGAACCTTCGTGACATGAGAGGAACCTTCGTGACATCAGAGGAACCTTCGTGACATGAGAGGAACCTTCGTGACATGAGAGGAACCTTCGTGACATCAGAGGAACCTTCGTGACATGAGAGGAACCTTTGTGACATCAGAGGAACCTTCGTGACATCAGAGGAACCTTCGTGACATCAGAGTAAACCTTCGTGACATCAGAGGAACCTTCTTGACATGAGAGGAACCTTCGTGACATGAGAGGAACCTTCGTGACATGAGAGGAACCTTCGTGACATGAGAGGAACCTTCGTGCCATCAGAGGAACCTTCTTGACATGAGAGGAACCTTCATGACATGAGAGGAACCTTCGTGACATGAGAGGAACCTTCGTGCCATCAGAGGAACCTTCTTGACATGAGAGGAACCTTCATGACATGAGAGGAACCTTCGTGACATGAGAGGAACCTTCTTGACATGAGAGGAACCTTCTTGACATGAGAGGAACCTTCGTGACATGAGAGGAACCTTCTTGACATGAGAGGAACCTTCATGACATGAGAGGAACCTTCGTGACATGAGAGGAACCTTCTTGACATGAGAGGAACCTTCTTGACATGAGAGGAACCTTCGTGACATGAGAGGAACCTTCGTGACATGAGAGGAACCTTCTTGACATGAGAGGAACCTTCGTGACATGAGAGGAACCTTCGTGACATGAGAGGAACCTTCTTGACATGAGAGGAACCTTCTTGACATGAGAGGAACCTTCATGACATGAGAGGAACCTTCGTGACATGAGAGGAACCTTCTTGACATGAGAGGAACCTTCTTGACATGAGAGGAACCTTCGTGACGGGACGAGCATCAGGATGTGTGATGACATCATCGGCTTTATGTACCAAGAATAATCCGTCAGCGGTTTCTCCTGCAGGCGCCCCGAGGACTCCACCCAATACACTCCTGCTCGTGTTTTTACCTGCAGGCCTGATGATCCTCAGACATGAGCTCGCCTGCACAACACACACCACAGCAGTAACACAACTGAACAGATGCTTCTCTGTTAGTTTATTACATCAATGACACTGTTTCATGAAGCTTCATCAACACATCACTACCATCTAGTGGACTCTGGAGATAATTACACTGTTTCATGAAGCTTCATCAACACATCACTACCATCTAGTGGACTCTGAAGATAATGACACTATTTCATGAAGCTTCATCAACACATCACTACCATCTAGTGGACTCTGAAGATAATGACACTATTTCATGAAGCTTCATCAACACATCACTACCATCTAGTGGACTCTGAAGATAATGACACTGCTTCATGAAGCTTCATCAACACATCACTACCATCTAGTGGACTCTGAAGATAATGACACTATTTCATGAAGCTTCATCAACACATCACTACCATCTAGTGGACTCTGAAGATAATGACACTGTTTCATGAAGCTTCATCAACACATCACTACCATCTAGTGGACTCTGAAGATAATGACACTGTTTCATGAAGCTTCATCAACACATCACTACCATCTAGTGGACTCAGAAGATAATGACACTGTTTCATGAAGCTTCATCAATACATCACTACCATCTAGTGGACTCTGAAGATAATGACAGTGTTTCATGAAGCTTCATCAACACATCACTACCATCTGGTGGACTCTGAAGATAATGACACTGTTTCATGAAGCTTCATCAATACGTCACTACCATCTAGTGGACTCTGAAGATAATGACAGTGTTTCATGAAGCTTCATCAACACATCACTACCATCTAGTGGACTCTGAAGATAATGACACTGTTTCATGAAGCTTCATCAGAGCAGCACTAGTTGCGTGATGTGTGCTTACGTGTAAGTATCTGTTTCTGTAAAGCTTTTTTTTGTGTCTGTTGTTAGTTCCTGTGTATGTTTAAGTGTAGTTGTGTTACACACGTCATTGTGTGTTAACAGTAATTCTAGTGGAAAAAAACAAATAAAAAAATCAGACTCAATAAACTCTATTTCCGTCTCCTCCAGAGAAGGTTTGGAACACATTGCACACTACACACTACACACTGCACACTGCACACTGCACACTGCACACTACACACTACACACTGCACACTGCACACTGCACACTGCACACTACACACTACACACTATACACTGCACACTGCACACTGCACACTACACACTACACACTGCACACTACACACTACACACTGCACACTACACACTACACACTACACACTACACACTACACACTACACACTACACACTAGACACTGCACACTAGACACTGCACACTACACACTACACACTGCACACTGCACACTGCACACTACACACTACACACTACACACTGCACACTACACACTACACACTACACTGCACACTGCACACTACACACTACACACTACACACTACACACTACACACTACACACTACACACTACACACTACACACTGCACACTACAAACTACACACTACACACTACACACTGCACACTACACACTACACACTACACACTGCACACTGCACACTACACACTACACACTACACACTACACACTGCACACTGCACACTACACACTGCACACACGTGTGTCGCTCCATCAGTCTCGTGCGACTGTAGTGATCCTTCAGGATAGTCTGACCAGAGTAAGTCGACGCTGAAGACGCCAGGAAACACTGGCGGCTCTGGCAGGAAACGAGGATCTGTGGTCGGAGCTGCCAAGCGTCTGGCAGCAGACGGAGCGCGAGCTGCTAAACGATCGCTGGAGAAAACACAACCTGAGCAGGACGACAAGAATCCTGCTCTCTCGGGAACTCACAGCGTCGAATAATTCAATTTACTCACACAAACATATCACTTGTTTCTTTTCATTCATTTATTCCAGGTTTGATCTCAGAAGAGATAAAACTCATGTCCTGCAGTTTTCCTTCGATTCCAATTAGTTCATCTTTTCTGAGACTCAAATCCACACGTTTACGATCCAGCAGAACTTCCACAGATCGTCAAGAACAGTCCTGGGCAAAGTGCGGCACGGGGGCCACATGCGGCCCTTTCACTTTATTTATGTGGCC
>NC_141821.1:2070100-2080100 GCF_982586985.1 Callionymus lyra | reverse complement strand
TCCCTTCGATGTTTCGGTTCCCGTCGATGTTTCGGATCCCGTCGATGGTTCGGTTCCCGTCGATGGTTCGGTTCCCGTCGATGTTTCGGTTCCCGTCGATGGTTCGGTTCCCGTCGATGTTTCGGTTCCCGTCGATGGTTCGGTTCCCGTCGATGTTTCGGTTCCCGTCGATGGTTTGGTTCCCGTCGATGTTTCGGTTCCCGTCGATGTTTCGGTTCCCGTCGATGTTTCGGTTCCCGTCGATGTTTCGGTTCCCGTCGATGTTTCGGTTCCCGTCGATGTTTCGGTTCCCGTCAATGTTTCGGTTCCCGTCGATGGTTTGGTTCCCGTCGATGTTTCGGTTCCCTTCGATGTTTCGGTTCAAGTCGATGTTTCGGTTCCCTTCGATGTTTCGGTTCCCGTCGATGTTTCGGTTCCCTTCGATGTTTCGGTTCAAGTCGATGTTTCGGTTCCCGTCGATGGTTCGGTTCCCGTCGATGTTTCGGTTCCCGTCGATGGTTCAGTTCCCGTCGATGTTTCGGTTCCCGTCGATGTTTCGGTTCCCGTCGATGGTTCGGTTCCCGTCGATTTTTCGGTTCCCGTCGATGTTTCGGTTCCCTTCGATGTTTCGGTTCCTGTCGATGGTTCGGTTCCCGTCGATGGTTCGGTTCCCGTCGATGGTTCGGTTCCCGTCGATGGTTCGGTTCCCGTCGATGGTTCGGTTCCCTTCGATGGTTCGGTTCCCGTCGATGTTTCGGTTCCCGTCGATGGTTCCGTTCCCGTCGATGGTTCGGTTCCCGTCGATGGTTCGGTTCCCGTCGATGTTTCGGTTCCCTTCGATGTTTCGGTTCCTGTCGATGGTTCGGTTCCCGTCGATGGTTCGGTTCCCGTCGATGGTTCGGTTCCCGTCGATGGTTCGGTTCCCGTCGATGTTTCGGTTCCCACCGATGTTTCGTTTCCCGTCGATGTTTCGGTTCCCGTCGATGGTTCGGTTCCCGTCGATGGTTCGGTTCCCGTCGATGGTTCGGTTCCCGTCGATGTTTCGGTTCCCACCGATGTTTCGTTTCCCGTCGATGTTTCGGTTCCCGTCGATGGTTCGGTTCCCGTCGATGGTTCGGTTCCCTTCGATGTTTCGGTTCCCGTCGATGGTTCTGTTCCCATCGATGGTTCGGTTCCCGTCGATGTTTCGGTTCCCGTCGATGTTTCGGTTCCCGTCGATGTTTCGGTTCCCGTCGATGTTTCGGATCCTGTCGATAGTTCGGTTCCCGTCGATGTTTCGGATCCCGTCGATGGTTCGGTTCCCGTCGATGGTTCGGTTCCCGTCGATGTTTCGGTTCCCGTCGATGTTTCGGTTCCCGTCGATGGTTCGGTTCCCGTCGATGTTTCGGTTCCCGTCGATGGTTCGGTTCCCGTCGATGTTTCGGTTCCCGTCGATGGTTCGGTTCCCGTCGATGTTTCGGTTCCCGTCGATGTTTCAGTTCCCTTCGATGGTTCGGTTCCCTTCGATGTTTCGGTTCCCTTCGATGTTTCGGTTCCTGTCGATGGTTTGGTTCCCGTCGATGATTCGGTTCCCGTCGATGTTTCGGTTCCCGTAGATGTTTTGGTTCCCTTCGATGGTCCGGTTCCCGTTGATGGTTTGGTTCCCGTCGATGGTTCGGTTCCCGTCGATGTTTCGGTTCCCGTCGATGGTTCGGTTCCCGTCGATGTTTCGGTTCCCGTCGATGGTTCGGTTCCCGTCGATGGTTCGGTTCCCGTCGATGTTTCGGTTCCCGTCGATGGTTCGGTTCCCGTCGATGTTTCGGTTCCCGTCGATGTTTCAGTTCCCTTCGATGGTTCGGTTCCCTTCGATGTTTCGGTTCCCGTCGATGTTTCGGATCCCGTCGATGGTTCGGTTCCCGTCGATGGTTCGGTTCCCGTCGATGTTTCGGTTCCCGTCGATGGTTCGGTTCCCGTCGATGTTTCGGTTCCCGTCGATGGTTCGGTTCCCGTCGATGTTTCGGTTCCCGTCGATGGTTTGGTTCCCGTCGATGTTTCGGTTCCCGTCGATGTTTCGGTTCCCGTCGATGTTTCGGTTCCCGTCGATGTTTCGGTTCCCGTCGATGTTTCGGTTCCCGTCAATGTTTCGGTTCCCGTCGATGGTTTGGTTCCCGTCGATGTTTCGGTTCCCTTCGATGTTTCGGTTCAAGTCGATGTTTCGGTTCCCTTCGATGTTTCGGTTCCCGTCGATGTTTCGGTTCCCTTCGATGTTTCGGTTCAAGTCGATGTTTCGGTTCCCTTCGATGTTTCGGTTCCCGTCGATGTTTCGGTTCCCGTCGATGGTTCGGTTCGAGGCCCTCGTGACTCGTGTCATCGTCACATGTTCGAAGCCGTTTGATTGGACGCCGGAGAGACACGAGCGTCATGTGATTCAAGGCAAGTGACCTTTTCTTCTCACAGTCGACTCCTGATTCATCTCTGGATCCATTCAGTGTTTTACCTCTTGCTTCTCAGATGGTCTCAGAACTCGCTCCATGTTTCAGTTCCATCAACGTTTCTATGGCAGCAACAGGGTTTGAACCTGTCAATGAAAATTATCTTTCATTTCATTTCATTAACGCAATTATTTTATTCATGCTCCTCAAATGTTGACTTCACTCAGTTGTATTTAGTGTTTGTTCGTATTTTTACTGTCATGGAATAAAATAAAATAAATAAAAAAGGAGACAAACTCACAAAATTAAAATTCCCTTTATAAGACATTACAGGAAACAAAAATGAATGAATGACAAAAGTTTAAACTGTAGAAATAATTATTTATTTGTTTCAATAAATATATTTGTTATTCTTGGATGGAAGGATGTAAATGTTTCATATTTATCTGACTGAAAAAGTAGAGAAAAGAGACAAATGTTAAAAATAAAAATTGATTAAAATGAATAACCATGAGAGGAACAAATAATCGTTGAAACATGACAAAGATAAAGAAATTAATACTTAAACTAACAAAGTAAATGCAGTTATAATTTATTAATAAACAGACGAGTAGAGCAAAATAAAATGAATGTTTTCACAGTAAAAATGGTGATGAAGGAATAAAAGAAAGAAAAGAAACAAAAAGTATTTCTTGAAGATTCTGCAAGAGGTTTGGGAACAACTCAAGAAAAACTACCCAAGAAACGAAAGGATTGAAAAACTATGTGGAAAAAGTAGAAAAGTTGTGTCTCAATTAGTGAGGATTAGTTACTAGTTAGTACGTACACTATCCTGATGATACTAACTTCTAGTATACTAAGAGAAGTATGTTTGAGACATACTATCTGTGGAGGATTAGTTACTAGTTAGTACGTACACTATCCTGATGATACTAACTTCTAGTATACTAAGAGAAGTATGTGATTTGAGACATACTATCTGTGGAGGATTAGTTACTAGTTAGTACGTACACTTTCCTGATGATACTAACTTCTAGTATACTAAGAGAAGTATGTTTGAGACATACTATCTGTGGAGGATTAGTTACTAGTTAGTACGTACACTATCCTGATGATACTAACTTCTAGTATACTAAGAGAAGTATGTTTGAGACATACTATCTGTGGAGAATTGATTATTAGTTAGTACGTACACTATCCTGATGATACTAACTTCTAGTATACTAAGAGAAGTATGTTTGAGACATACTATCTGTGGAGGATTAGTTACTAGTTAGTACGTACACTATCCTGATGATACTAACTTCTAGTATACTAAGAGAAGTATGTTTGAGACATACTATCTGTGGAGGATTAGTTACTAGTTAGTACGTACACTATCCTGATGATACTAACTTCTAGTATACTAAGAGAAGTATGTTTGAGACATACTATCTGTGGAGGATTAGTTACTAGTTAGTACGTACACTATACTGATGATACTAACTTCTAGTATACTAAGAGAAGTATGTTTGAGACATACTATCTTTGGAGGATCAGTTACTAGTTAGTACGTACACTATCCTGATGATACTAACTTCTAGTATACTAAGAGAAGTATGTTTGAGACAAACTATCTGTGGAGAATTAGTTACTAGTTAGTACGTACACTATCCTGATGATACTAACTTCTAGTATACTAAGAGAAGTATGTGATTTGAGACATACTATCTGTGGAGGATTAGTTACTAGTTAGTACGTACACTATACTGATGATACTAACTTCTAGTATACTAAGAGTAGTATGTGATTTGAGACATACTATCTTTGGAGGATCAGTTATTAGTTAGTACGTACACTATCCTGATGATACTAACTTCTAGTATACTAAGAGAAGTATGTTTGAGACAAACTATCTGTGGAGAATTAGTTACTAGTTAGTACGTACACTATCCTGATGATACTAACTTCTAGTATACTAAGAGAAGTATGTGATTTGAGACATACTATCTTTGGAGGATTAGTTACTAGTTAGTACGTACACTATCCTGATGATACTAACTTCTAGTATACTAAGAGAAGTATGTGATTTGAGACATACTATCTTTGGAGGATCAGTTACTAGTTAGTACGTACACTATCCTGATGATACTAACTTCTAGTATACTAAGAGAAGTATGTGATTTGAGACATACTATCTTTGGAGGATTAGTTACTAGTTAGTACGTACACTATCCTGATGATACTAACTTCTAGTATACTAAGAGAAGTATGTTTGAGACATACTATCTGTGGAGGATTAGTTACTAGTTAGTACGTACACTATCCTGATGATACTAACTTCTAGTATACTAAGAGAAGTATGTTTGAGACATACTATCTGTGGAGGATTAGTTACTAGTTAGTACGTACACTATCCTGATGCACACTAACTTCTAGTATACTAAGAGAAGTATGTTTGAGACATACTATCTGTGGAGGATTAGTAACTAGTTAGTACGTACACTATCCTGATGATACTAACTTCTAGTATACTAAGAGAAGTATGTGATTTGAGACATACTATCTGTGGAGAATTAGTTACTAGTTAGTACGTAAACTATCCTGATGATACTAACTTCTAGTATACTAAGAGAAGTATGTTTGAGACATACTATCTGTGGAGAATTAGTTACTAGTTAGTACGTACACTATCCTGATGATACTAACTTCTAGTATACTAAGAGAAGTATGTGATTTGAGACATACTATCTTTGGAGGATTAGTTACTAGTTAGTACGTACACTATCCTGATGATACTAACTTCTAGTATACTAAGAGAAGTATGTGATTTGAGACATACTATCTTTGGAGGATCAGTTACTAGTTAGTACGTACACTATCCTGATGATACTAACTTCTAGTATACTAAGAGAAGTATGTGATTTGAGACATACTATCTTTGGAGGATTAGTTACTAGTTAGTACGTACACTATCCTGATGATACTAACTTCTAGTATACTAAGAGAAGTATGTTTGAGACATACTATCTGTGGAGGATTAGTTACTAGTTAGTACGTACACTATCCTGATGATACTAACTTCTAGTATACTAAGAGAAGTATGTTTGAGACATACTATCTGTGGAGGATTAGTTACTAGTTAGTACGTACACTATCCTGATGCACACTAACTTCTAGTATACTAAGAGAAGTATGTTTGAGACATACTATCTGTGGAGGATTAGTAACTAGTTAGTACGTACACTATCCTGATGATACTAACTTCTAGTATACTAAGAGAAGTATGTGATTTGAGACATACTATCTGTGGAGAATTAGTTACTAGTTAGTACGTACACTATCCTGATGATACTAACTTCTAGTATACTAAGAGAAGTATGTTTGAGACATACTATCTGTGGAGAATTAGTTACTAGTTAGTACGTACACTATCCTGATGATACTAACTTCTAGTATACTAAGAGAAGTATGTTTGAGACATACTATCTGTGGAGGATTAGTTACTAGTTAGTACGTACACTATCCTGATGATACTAACTTCTAGTATACTAAGAGTAGTATGTTTGAGACATACTATCTGTGGAGAATTAGTTACTAGTTAGTACGTACACTATCCTGATGCACACTAACTTCTAATATACTAAGAGAAGTATGTTTGAGACATACTATCTGTGGAGGATTAGTTACTAGTTAGTACGTACACTATCCTGATGATACTAACTTCTAGTATACTAAGAGAAGTATGTTTGAGACATACTATCTGTGGAGGATTAGTTACTAGTTAGTACGTACACTATCCTGATGATACTAACTTCTAGTATACTAAGAGAAGTATGTTTGAGACATACTTTCTGTGGAGGATTAGTTACTAGTTAGTACGTACAGAGAGAAGTGTGTGATTTGAGACACAGCACAAAAGAACATCGTGGTTGTCATGACGACAGACCTCAGGTTAAATATTTAACCATCATCTGAGCAACACGAACACAACGACTCAACAAGTCTGAAGGGATGAGATGATGTCATCAGAAGAGAGATCAGGTCGAGCTCATCATTGGCTGCAATCGATCACATGGTCGCGTCTTCGTCGTCCGCGAGGCCACGCCCCCTCTTCCATATCCAGTACGGATTATACTCATCTGGCCTGGAAACTCTCCGGCGCCCCCGCAGGCGTCCGTACATGACTGAGCTGGAATATAAATTCTGCTGAGTCGACACACGAGAATATTTTACTGTACGAAGCTTCATTAAATCTCTTTTATTTTCTCTCCAGAGCCAGAGATATAAACTTAAAGTGGATGTTCACGACGACAACTCTCTGAGGCACGTCTGACTTTTTATAAATAGTTTGACAAAGAGATGAACAAAAAGACTTTTATTCATTTTATTTTACTCCGATGAGCAAGCCTGTGACTGTGATGTTTGTAAAAGAAGAAAAACAAACAAAAGAAAGATTTAACGAGTGTTTTTTAACAAAATAGAAAGAAAACATATAGAACTAGATGGTAGTGATGTGTTGATGAAGCTTCATGAAACAGTGTCATTATCTTCAGAGTCCACTAGATGGTAGTAATGTGTTGTTGAAGCTTCATGAAGCAGTGTCATTATCTTCAGAGTCCACTAGATGGTAGTGATGTGTCGATGAATCTTCATGAAACAGTGTCATTATCTTTAGAGTACACTGTCATTATCTTCAGAGTCCACTAGATGGTAGTGATGTGTTGGTGAAGCTTCATGAAACACTGTCATTATCTTCAGAGTCCACTAGATGGTAGTGATGTGTTGATGAAGCTTCATGAAACAGTGTCATTATCTTCAGAGTCCACTAGATGGTAGTGATGTGTTGATGAAGCTTCATGAAACAGTGTCATTATCTTCAGAGTCCACTAGATGGTAGTGATGTGTTGATGAAGCTTCATGGAACAGTGTCATTATCTTCAGAGTCAACTAGATGGTAGTGATGTGTTGATGAAGCTTCATGGAACAGTGTCATTATCTTCAGAGTCCACTAGATGGTAGTGATGTGTTGATGAAGCTTCATGAAACAGTGTCATTATCTTCAGACTCCTCAAGATGGTAGTGATGTGTTGGTGAAGCTTCATGAAACAGTGTCATTATCTTAAGACTCCACTAGATGGTAGTGATGTGTTGATGAAGCTTCATGAAACAGTGTCATTATCTTCAGAGTCCACTAGATGGTAGTGATGTGTCGATGAAGCTTCATGAAACAGTGTCATTATCTTTAGAGTCCACTAGATGGTAGTGATGTGTTGATGAAGCTTCATGAAACAGTGTCATTATCTTCAGAGTCCACTAGATGGTAGTGATGTGTTGATGAAGCTTCATGAAACAGTGTCATTATCTTCAGAGTCCACTAGATGGTAGTGATGTGTTGATGAAGCTTCATGAAACAGTGTCATTATCTTCAGAGTCCACTAGATGGTAGTGATGTGTCGATGAAGCTTCATGGAACAGTGTCATTATCTTCAGAGTCCACTAGATTGTAGTGATGTGTCGATGAAGCTTCATGAAACAGTGTCATTATCTTTAGAGTCCACTAGATGGTAGTGATGTGTTGATGAAGCTTCATGAAACAGTGTAATTATCTTCAGAGTCCACTAGATGGTAGTGATATGTTGATAAAGCTTCATGAAACAGTGTCATTATCTTCAGAGTCCACTAGATGGTAGTAATGTGTTGATGAAGCTTCATGGAACAGTGTCATTATCTTCAGAGTCAACTAGATGGTAGTGATGTGTTGATGAAGCTTCATGGAACAGTGTCATTATCTTCAGAGTCCACTAGATGGTAGTGATGTGTTGATGAAGCTTCATGAAACAGTGTCATTATCTTCAGAGTCCTCAAGATGGTAGTGATGTGTTGGTGAAGCTTCATGAAACAGTGTCATTATCTTCAGACTCCACTAGATGGTAGTGATGTGTTGATGAAGCTTCATGAAACAGTGTCATTATCTTCAGAGTCCACTAGATGGTAGTGATGTGTCGATGAAGCTTCATGAAACAGTGTCATTATCTTTAGAGTCCACTAGATGGTAGTGATGTGTTGATGAAGCTTCATGAAACAGTGTCATTATCTTCAGAGTCCACTAGATGGTAGTGATGTGTTGATGAAGCTTCATGAAACAGTGTCATTATCTTCAGAGTCCACTAGATGGTAGTGATGTGTTGATGAAGCTTCATGAAACAGTGTCATTATCTTCAGAGTCCACTAGATGGTAGTGATGTGTCGATGAAGCTTCATGGAACAGTGTCATTATCTTCAGAGTCCACTAGATTGTACTGATGTGTCGATGAAGCTTCATGAAACAGTGTCATTATCTTTAGAGTCCACTAGATGGTAGTGATGTGTTGATGAAGCTTCATGAAACAGTGTAATTATCTTCAGAGTCCACTAGATGGTAGTGATATGTTGATAAAGCTTCATGAAACAGTGTCATTATCTTCAGAGTCCACTAGATGGTAGTAATGTGTTGATGAAGCTTCATGAAACAGTGTCATTATCTTCAGAGTCCACTAGATGGTAGTGATGTGTTGATGAAGCTTCATGAAACAGTGTCATTATCTTCAGAGTCCTCTAGATGGTAGTGATGTGTTGGTGAAGCTTCATGAAACAGTGTCATTATCTCCAGAGTCCACTAGATGGTAGTGATGTGTTGATGAATCTTCATGAAACAGTGTCTTTATCTTCAGACTCCACTAGATGGTAGTGATGTGTTGATGAAGCATCATGAAACAGTGTTATTATCTTCAGAGTCCACTAGATGGTAGTGATGTGTTGATGAAGCTTCATGAAACAGTGTCATTATCTTCAGAGTCCACTAGATGGTAGTAATGTGTTGATGAAGCTTCATGAAACAGTGTCATTATCTTCAGAGTCCACTAGATGGTAGTGATGTGTTGATGAAGCTTCATGAAACAGTGTCATTATCTTCAGAGTCCACTAGATGGTAGTGATGTGTTGATGAAGCTTCATGAAACAGTGTCATTATCTTCAGAGTCCACTAGATGGTAGTGACGTGTTGATGAAGCTTCATGAAACAGTGTCATTATCTTCAGAGTCCACTAGATGGTAGTGATGTGTTGATGAAGCTTCATGAAACAGTGTCATTATCTTCAGAGTCCACTAGATGGTAGTGATGTGTTGATGAAGCTTCATGAAACAGTGTCACTATCTTCAGAGTCCACTAGATGGTAGTGATGTGTTGATGAAGCTTCATTGAACAGTGTCATTATCTTCAGAGTCCACTAGATGGTAGTGATGTGTCGATGAAGCTTCATGGAACAGTGTCATTATCTTCAGAGTCCACTAGATGGTAGTGATGTGTCGATGAAGCTTCATGAAACAGTGTCATTATCTTCAGAGTCCACTAGATGGTAGTGATGTGTTGATGAAGCTTCATGAAACAGTGTAATTATCTTCAGAGTCCACTAGATGGTAGTGATATGTTGATAAAGCTTCATGAAACAGTGTCATTATCTTCAGAGTCCACTAGATTGTAGTGATGTGTTGATGAAGCTTCATGAAACAGTGTCATTATCTTCAGAGTCCACTAGATGGTAGTGATGTGTTGATGAAGCTTCATGAAACAGTGTCATTATCTTCAGAGT
>NC_141821.1:2060100-2065100 GCF_982586985.1 Callionymus lyra | reverse complement strand
TATTACTGATTTAAAATATCTTTTAATTCATTTGACAAACTTATCTTAAGAGAATCTTAACTTAACTTATCATCGTTTCATGATTTATTAAATTAAATTAACATCATTTTAAAAAAATGTCTCTTTCATTCAATGAATTGAATCTTTTTTCCATTGAATTGTTGTTTTTCTGAAGAAGAAACATTTAAAGTTTGTAGAAATAAAAGAAAAACATGTTTTTCAAACGTTCAAGTCGATCTACGGCAACAAAAGTGGCTCAAAATTCATGTTGTGTATTTGTTGTTATTTAATAAACATTTCTTGTGGTTTTGATGTAAAGATCTGAAGGTTGTTCTGTTGTCGTGTCGCACACTCTAGGTACACACAGGCTGAGCGAGAACTAAAGTGTGTGTGTTTGTGTGTGTGTGTGAATAGTTGTGCGTCTGTAAGTAAGTAAGTGTGTGGAGTGTGTGTGTCGCACACTCTAGGTAGCACACAGGCTGAGCGAGAACTAAAGTGTGTTTGTGTGTGTGTGTGAATAGTTGTGCGTCTGTAAGTAAGTAAGTGTGTGGAGTGTGTGTGTCGCACACTCTAGGTACACACAGGCTGAGCGAGAACTAAAGTGTGTGTGTTTGTGTGTGTGTGTGAATAGTTGTGCGTCTGTAAGTAAGTAAGTGTGTGGAGTGTGTGTGTCGCACACTCTAGATACACACACAGGCTGAGCGAGAACTAAAGTGTGTGTGTTTGTGTGTGTGTGTGAATAGTTGTGCGTCTGTAAGTAAGTAAGTGTGTGGAGTGTGTGTGTCGCACACTCTACATACACACACAGGCTGAGCGAGAACTAAAGTGTGTGTGTTTGTGTGTGTGTGTGAATAGTTGTGCGTCTGTAAGTAAGTAAGTAAGTAAGTGTGTGGAGTGTGTGTGTCACACACTCTAGGTACACACACAGGCTGAGCGAGAATTAAATTGTGTGTGTGTGTGAATAGTTGTGCGTCTGTGTGTGGAGTGTGTGTGTCACACACTCTAGGTACACACACAGGCTGAGCGAGAATTAAACTGTGTGTGTGTATGAATAGTTGTGCGTCTGTGTGTGGAGTGTGTGTGTCGCACACTCTAGATACACACACAGGCTGAGCGAGAACTAAAGTGTGTGTGTTTGTGTGTGTGTGTGAATAGTTGTGCGTCTGTAAGTAAGTAAGTAAGTAAGTGTGTGGAGTGTGTGTGTCGCACACTCTAGGTACACACACAGGCTGAGCGAGAAGTAAATGTGTGTGTGTGTGTGAATAGTTGTGCGTATCTGTGTGTGGAGTGTGTGTGTCGCACACTCTAGGTACACACACAGGCTGAGTGAGAACTAAATTGTGTGTGTGTGAATAGTTGTCCGTATCTGTGTGTGGAGTGTGTGTGTCGCACACTCTAGGTACACACACAGGCTGAGCGAGAATTAAATTGTGTGTGTGTGTGAATAGTTGCGTGTCTGTAGTGTTTGTGTTCTTCTCACACTCTAGGTACACACACAGGCTGAGCGAGAACTAAATTGTGTGTGTGTGTGTGAATAGTTGTGCGTCTTTGTGTGGAGGGTGTGTTAAAAATTGAAGATAAACCTTGTGTGTGTTAAAAAATGAAGATGTGTCGAGTGTGTGTCGAGTGTGTGTTAAAAAAATGAAGATAAACCTTGTGTGTGTCGAGTGTGTGTTAAAAAAAATGAAGATAAACCTTGTGTGTGTCGAGTGTGTGTTAAAAAAATGAAGATGTGTCGAGTGTGTGTCGAGTGTGTGTTAAAAAAATGAAGATAAACCTTGTGTGTGTCGAGTGTGTGTTAAAAAAATGAAGATAAACCTCGTGTGTGTCGAGTGTGTGTTAAAAAAATGAAGATAAACCTTGTGTGTGTCAAGTGTGTGTTAAAAAAATGAAGATAAACCTTGTGCGTGTCGAGCGTGTGTTAAAAAAATGAAGATAAACCTTGTGTGTGTCGAGTGTGTTAAAAAAATGAAGATAAACCTTGTGCGTGTCGAGTGTGTGTTAAAAAAAATGAAGACAAACCTTGTGTGTGTCGAGTGTGTGTTAAAAAAATGAAGATAAACCTTGTGTGTGTCGAGTGTGTGTTAAAAAAAGAAGACAAACCTCGTGTGTGTCGAGTGTGTGTTAAAAAAATGAAGATAAACCTCGTGTGTGTCGAGTGTGTGTTAAAAAAATGAAGATAAACCTCGTGTGTGTCGAGTGTGTGTTAAAAAAATGAAGACAAACCTCGTGTGTCGAGTGTGTGTTAAAAAAATGAAGATAAACCTTGTGTGTGTCGAGTGTGTGTTAAAAAAATGAAGATAAACCTCGTGTGTGTCGAGTGTGTGTTAAAAAAATGAAGACAAACCTCGTGTGTGTCGAGTGTGTGTTAAAAAAATGAAGATAAACCTCGTGTGTGTCGAGTGTGTGTTAAAAAAATGAAGACAAACCTCGTGTGTGTCGAGTGTGTGTTAAAAAAATGAAGATAAACCTTGTGTGTGTCGAGTGTGTGAAGGATTTCTCTCCTGTGGTCCGGAAGTTATATTTGTGCAGGTTTGATTGTGTGTGTGTGAATACACGTGCATATGCGTGTGTGTGTGGTGTGTGTAGGTGTGTGTGTGTGTGTGAGAGTGTGTATATGTGTATATGTGTGTGTGTGTGTATATGTGTGAGAGTGTATGTGTGTTTATGTGTGAGAGTGTATGTACATGTGTATAAGTGTGAGTGTGTGTGTATATGTGTGAATATATGTGTTAGAGTGGGTGTGTATATGTGTGTGAGTGTGTGTGTAAATATATATATTAGAGTGTGTGTGTGTGTGTATAGTATGTGTGAGAGTGTGTGTGTATATGTGTTAGAGTGTATGTGTATGTATAGTATGTGTGAGTGCGTGTGTATATGTGTTAGTATGTGTTATGTAAGTAATAATGAAGTAATAATAAAGTAATAATGAAGTATTAATAAAGTAATAATGAAGTAATAATGAAGTAATAATGAAGTAATAATAAAGTAATAATAAAGTAATAATGAAGTAATAATGAAGTAATAATGAAGTAATAATAAAGTAATAATAAAGTAATAATGAAGTAATAATGAAGTAATAATAAAGTAATAATGAAGTAATAATACATTTATAATGAAGTAATAATGAAGTAATAATGAAGTAATAATAAAGTAATAATGAAGTAATAATAAAGTAATAATGAAGTAATAATAAAGTAATAATAAAGTAATAATGAAGTAATAATGAAGTAATAATAAAGTAATAATGAAGTAATAATGAAGTAATAATGAAGTAATAATAAAGTAATAATGAAGTAATAATAAAGTAATAATAAAGTAATAATGAAGTAATAAAGTAATAATGAAGTAACAATGAAGTAATAATGAACTAATAATGAAGTAATAATAAAGTAATAGTAAAGTAATAATGAAGTAATAATAAAGTAATAATGAAGTAATAATAAAGTAATAATGAAGTAATAATAAAGTAATAATGAAGTAACAATGAAGTAACTATGAAGTAATAATGAAGTAACAATGAAGTAACTATGAAGTAATAATGAAGTAACAATGAAGTAACTATGAAGTAATAATGAAGTAATAATGAAGTAATAATGAAGTAATAATAAAGTTATAGTAAAGTAATAATGAAGTAATAATAAAGTAATAATGAAGTAATAATAAAGTAATAATGAAGTAACAATGAAGTAACTATGAAGTAATAATGAAGTAACAATGAAGCGATCTGATTGGCTGAAGGTCTCGAAGTGAACAAAGGAAGCTCCGCCTCTTCTCTTGACTCTGGGTTGAAGGTACAAATCTGGTGTCAGCCGCGTGTCCTTGAACGCATCACTGTTTGTGACTCTGACGATCAGACGCTGGTTGATGATGTCATCCAGGTGCGACTGGTCCCAGCGCCACCTACAGCTGACCCTGTGAGTCGAGGTCATGAGGTCATGAGATCATGAGACTCGAGTTTTAACTTCGTTTGTTTTCACTGTCGAGACGCTGAAGGTCGAGTTGTACATGATGATGTCATCATTCTTAAAAATTATTATATAATATAAATCCTCATAGTAGTAATTATTATATAACATCAATATTCATAGTAGTAATTATTATATAACATCAATATTCATAGTAATAATTATTATATAACATCAATATTCATAGTAGTAATTATTATATAACATCCATATTCATAGTAATAATTATTATATAACATCAATGTTCATAGTAATAATTATTATATAACATCAATATTCATAGTAATAATTATTATATAACATCAATATTCATAGTAGTAATTATTATATAACATCCATATTCATAGTAATAATTATTATATAACATCAATATTCATAGTAGTAATTATTATATAACATCCATATTCATAGTAATAATTATTATATAACATCAATATTCATAGTAGTAATTATTATATAACATCAATATTCATAGTAATAATTATTATATAACATCAATGTTCATAGTAATAATTATTATATAAAATAAATATTCATAGTAATATTTATTATTTAACATCAATATTCATAGTAGTAATTATTATATAACATCAATTTTCATAGTAATAATTATTATATAAAATAAATATTCATAGTAATAATTATTATTTAACATCAATATTCATAGTAATAATTATTATATAACATCAATAGTCATAGTAGTAATTATTATATAACATCAATATTCATAGTAATACTTATTATATAACATGAATACTCATAGTAATAATTATCATATACAATTATTATTCATAGTAATAATTATTATTAAAAAAATCAATATTAATAGTAATAATTATTATATAACATGAATACTCAAAGTAATAATTATCATATACAATTATTATTCATAGTAATAATTATTATTAAAAAATCAATATTCATAGTAATAATTATTATTAAAAAATCAATATTAATAGTAATATTTATTATATAACATCAATATTCATAGTAATAATTATTATTTAACATCAATATTCATAGTAATAATTA
>NC_141821.1:2047600-2055100 GCF_982586985.1 Callionymus lyra | reverse complement strand
TGTAGAGTGTAGAGTGTAGAGTGTAGAGTGTAGAGTGTAGAGAGTGTAGAGAGTGTAGAGAGTGTAGAGAGTGTAGAGTGTAGAGTGTAGAGTGTAGAGTGTAGAGTGTAGAGTGTAGAGTGTAGAGAGTGTAGAGAGTGTAGAGTGTAGAGTGTAGAGTGTAGAGTGTAGAGTGTAGAGTGTAGAGTGTAGAGAGTGTAGAGTGTAGAGTGTAGAGTGTAGAGAGTGTAGAGTGTAGAGTGTAGAGTGTAGAGTGTAGAGAGTGTAGAATGTAGAGTGTAGAGAGTGTAGAGTGTAGAGAGTGTAGAGTGTAGAGTGTAGAGTGTAGAGTGTAGAGTGTAGAGTGTAGAGTGTAGAGTGTAGAGTGTAGAGTGTAGAGTGTAGAGTGTAGAGTGTAGAGTGTAGAGAGTGTAGAGTGTAGAGTGTAGAGTGTAGAGTGTAGAGTGTAGAGAGTAGAGTGTAGAGTGTAGAGTGTAGAGTGTAGAGTGTAGAGAGTAGAGTGTAGAGTGTAGAGAGTGTAGAGTGTAGAGTGTAGAGTGTAGAGTGTAGAGAGTGTAGAGTGTAGAGTGTAGAGTGTAGAGTGTAGAGAGTGTAGAGTGTAGAGTGTAGAGTGTAGAGTGTAGAGTGTAGAGTGTAGAGTGTAGAGAGTAGAGTGTAGAGTGTAGAGTGTAGAGTGTAGAGAGTGTAGAGTGTAGAGTGTAGAGTGTAGAGTGTAGAGTGTAGAGAGTGTAGAGTGTAGAGTGTAGAGTGTAGAGTGTAGAGAGTGTAGAATGTAGAGTGTAGAGAGTGTAGAGTGTAGAGTGTAGGGTGTAGAGTGTAGAGTGTAGAGAGTAGAGTGTAGAGTGTAGAGTGTAGAGTGTAGAGTGTAGAGTGTAGAGAGTGTAGAGTGTAGAGTGTAGAGTGTAGAGTGTAGAGAGTGTAGAGTGTAGAGTGTAGAGTGTAGAGTGTAGAGTGTAGAGAGTGTAGAGTGTAGAGTGTAGAGTGTAGAGTGTAGAGTGTAGAGAGTAGAGTGTAGAGTGTAGAGTGTAGAGTGTAGAGTGTAGAGAGTAGAGTGTAGAGTGTAGAGAGTGTAGAGTGTAGAGTGTAGAGTGTAGAGTGTAGAGAGTGTAGAGTGTAGAGTGTAGAGTGTAGAGTGTAGAGAGTGTAGAGTGTAGAGTGTAGAGTGTAGAGTGTAGAGTGTAGAGTGTAGAGTGTAGAGAGTAGAGTGTAGAGTGTAGAGTGTAGAGTGTAGAGAGTGTAGAGTGTAGAGTGTAGAGTGTAGAGTGTAGAGTGTAGAGAGTGTAGAGTGTAGAGTGTAGAGTGTAGAGTGTAGAGTGTAGAGAGTGTAGAATGTAGAGTGTAGAGAGTGTAGAGTGTAGAGTGTAGGGTGTAGAGTGTAGAGTGTAGAGAGTAGAGTGTAGAGTGTAGAGTGTAGAGTGTAGAGTGTAGAGTGTAGAGAGTGTAGAGTGTAGAGTGTAGAGTGTAGAGTGTAGAGAGTGTAGAGTGTAGAGTGTAGAGTGTAGAGTGTAGAGTGTAGAGTGTAGAGTGTAGAGAGTAGAGTGTAGAGTGTAGAGAGTAGAGTGTAGAGTGTAGAGTGTAGAGTGTAGAGTGTAGAGTGTAGAGTGTAGAGAGTAGAGTGTAGAGTGTAGAGTGTAGAGTGTAGAGTGTAGAGAGTAGAGTGTAGAGAGTGTAGAGTGTAGAGTGTAGAGTGTAGAGTGTAGAGTGTAGAGTGTAGAGTGTAGAGTGTAGAGAGTGTAGAGTGTAGAGTGTAGAGTGTAGAGTGTAGAGTGTAGAGTGTAGAGTGTAGAGTGTAGAGTGTAGAGTGTAGAGTGTAGAGAGTAGAGTGTAGAGTGTAGAGTGTAGAGAGTGTAGAGAGTAGAGTGTAGAGTGTAGAGTGTAGAGTGTAGAGTGTAGAGTGTAGAGTGTAGAGAGTAGAGTGTAGAGTGTAGAGTGTAGAGTGTAGAGTGTAGAGTGTAGAGTGTAGAGAGTAGAGTGTAGAGTGTAGAGTGTAGAGTGTAGAGTGTAGAGTGTAGAGTGTAGAGTGTAGAGTGTAGAGTGTAGAGTGTAGAGTGTAGAGTGTAGAGTGTAGAGTGTAGAGTGTAGAGTGTAGAGTGTAGAGAGTAGAGTGTAGAGTGTAGAGTGTAGAGTGTAGAGTGTAGAGTGTAGAGTGTAGAGTGTAGAGAGTAGAGTGTAGAGTGTAGAGTGTAGAGTGTAGAGTGTAGAGTGTAGAGTGTAGAGTGTAGAGTGTAGAGTGTAGAGTGTAGAGAGTGTAGAGAGTAGAGTGTAGAGTGTAGAGTGTAGAGAGTGTAGAGAGTAGAGTGTAGAGTGTAGAGTGTAGAGTGTAGAGTGTAGAGTGTAGAGTGTAGAGTGTAGAGTGTAGAGTGTAGAGTGTAGAGAGTGTAGAGAGTAGAGTGTAGAGTGTAGAGTGTAGAGAGTGTAGAGAGTAGAGTGTAGAGTGTAGAGTGTAGAGTGTAGAGTGTAGAGTGTAGAGTGTAGAGTGTAGAGTGTAGAGTGTAGAGTGTAGAGTGTAGAGTGTAGAGTGTAGAGTGTAGAGAGTGTAGAGAGTAGAGTGTAGAGTGTAGAGTGTAGAGTGTAGAGTGTAGAGTGTAGAGTGTAGAGAGTAGAGTGTAGAGTGTAGAGTGTAGAGTGTAGAGTGTAGAGTGTAGAGTGTAGAGTGTAGAGTGTAGAGAGTAGAGTGTAGAGTGTAGAGTGTAGAGTGTAGAGTGTAGAGTGTAGAGTGTAGAGTGTAGAGAGTGTAGAGTGTAGAGAGTGTAGAGTGTAGAGAGTGTAGAGAGTAGAGTGTAGAGTGTAGAGTGTAGAGTCTAGAGTGTAGAGAGTGTAGAGTGTAGAGTGTAGAGTGTAGAGTGTAGAGTGTAGAGTGTAGAGTGTAGAGAGTGTAGAGTGTAGAGAGTGTAGAGAGTGTAGAGAGTGTAGAGAGTGTAGAGAGTGTAGAGAGTGTAGAGAGTGTAGAGAGTGTAGAGAGTGTAGAGAGTGTAGAGAGTGTAGAGAGTGTAGAGAGTGTAGAGAGTGTAGAGAGTGTAGAGAGTGAGGTCATCTTAAGAACATGTGATCGTCAGTCATCAGAACCTCTCGCTCCACAGAAGGTCAGCAGCGTCGCGTCTTTAAGGATCAACGTGTCGACGCCACGACTTCCTTGAATGTCACTCGACTCCAGCAGTCGCTGAGTCTCTCCTGAGCTGAACTAACTCATGCTGACCTTTATGTGACGAGAGATTCAGTCACGGAGCGTCGAGAGAATACACTGAAAACACCAGAGTCCAGTGTGAAGATGCTGAGAATGTTGTGTTGAAAACCTGCTGGAAAATACAAACCAAGAAATACATTAAATAGGATTCTAGACATTATTTATATATATATATATATATATATATATATATATATATATATATATATATATATATATATATATATATATATATAAATATATATATATACATACAGTATATATATTCTAATATTTACTGAACAATTTCCAGTAACTGTTGAATGTGTTGTGTATTCATTTTTGCATCATAGTTTTGTATATTTTAATGATACAAATGTCATATAAACTTATTACTGGAGGTGATTTTCTGATACTTTTGTATATATATATATATATTTATATTTAATTCTTCAAGAGTCTGTTGTTTGACTCAAGAAGATTCACCTTGAAGGACAAACATTGTTTTTTGTTGATGTTTGAAGAAAATCTTCCTCATGATTTCTGATCACAAAATGACGTGTATTTTATTGTGAAAGGACGTGTTGTCTTCCTGTTCCTGTCTGGTTGTGTCGCGACTTCTTGTTACTGTAGTTTTTTACATGTATTTATACCACAGTTAGTTTGGCATCGACCCATGACTTCCTCCTTCACAGTTCAATCAGATGTTTGAGCTTCAGTTTTACTTCAAACTACAATCAAAATTACAAAAACTAAATACAAAATATTTTGTATGTTTCATAAAGAAATGTAATCAACAAACACTTTTAAACATTGAATTTAAAATCATTGGAATCAGAAGAAAAGATGAAAAGAAAATGAATAAATTAATATAAAACTGTTAAAAAAAATCATTTACGATATTTAATTTAATGAATTTAATTATGAAGAAAATAAAGGATTTAATTCAGTTATTGAATAAAACAAAATTCAACGTTTGAATATTGAAACACATCCATAAATATTGCCTTCAACGTGAAACGCTACAATAAAGCCACAGAAAGTGTCTCGACCACGTATTTGTCGTAGGTTTGAAACGACTCTTCAGCTGGAGGTTGAACCTCTTCCTGTCTGAGCTTCTATCGCTTCTATCGTTTCGTTTGACCGAACTCTTCTCTTTCTTCCCGACAGCTGCCCATTATTTCCGACGCCGGTGGAAGAAAATCCCGCCCGCGGTCAACGCCGACCCTGGACGCCGGATTAAAAACAAACTCAGAGGAATTAACGTTTTTTTAGGCGCGAGAAGAAGAGCGACGCCGCGAATGCCGAGCTCGGCTCCTTTCCAGAGCCTCTCCTGCTCCCGGGGCCCGGCTGCTCTCTGAAGCGAGGGTCCGGGACCGTGTGGATAAAACTCCGGGGGTTTTGACATTTCTTTTTTTTTTTTTTACCCATTTTTTTTGGGACGGAGGCCCAGATGATGTGGGGGTTCTGCTCGGGCTTATGCAGAGTCCTGGCTCTCCTGGCGCTCCTCGCCATCCTGCTTCCCGTCCAGGACAGGAGCTGCTGGGGGCTGAGTCACGGCTCCGGGGGTCTGGAGTCCCCCGGACCGGATCCGGGCCCCCTGAGGGCCCTGCGGAGGCGCCGTCGCAGCTGGGTCTGGAACCAGTTCTTCGTACTGGAGGAGTTCACGGGGAACGAGCCGCTCTACGTGGGCAAGGTGAGCTGGATGTGAGAGTGAGATGCATCATGGGAGATCAGTGACATCACCGCCGCACGGACATGTTTTTTTATTGTAAACTTTTTATTTTATTGTAAACATTTATTAAGAGTTTTAACACTTTTGTATAGAAGTATTATCTGAACGGTGGTATTTAAAGTTAAAACCATGACATTTAAAAAAAAAAGAAACATGTATAATATCTCAACATATACATGAAGAAATATATATATAATATCTAAACATATAGAAGAAGAAACATGTATATAATATCTCAATATATAGAAGAAGAAACATATATATATGTCAACATATCTAAACATATACAAGAAGAAACATGTATATAATATCTAAACATATACAAGAAGAAACATATATATATGTCAACATATCTAAACATATACAAGAAGAAACATGTATATAATATCTCAACATATAGAAGAAGACACATGTATATAATATCTCAACATATAGAAGAAGAAACATGTATATAATATCTCAACATATAGAAGAAGAAACATGTAGAATATCTCAACATATAGAAGAAGAAACATGTATATAATATCTCAACATATAGAAGAAGAAACATGTATAATATCTCAACATATAGAAGAAGAAACATGTATAATATCTCAACATATAGAAGAAGAAACATGTATATAATATCTCAACATATAGAAGAAGAAACATGTAGAATATCTCAACATATAGAAGAAGAAACATGTATATAATATCTCAACATATAGAAGAAGAAACATGTATAATATCTCAACATATAGAAGAAGAAACATGTATAATATCTCAACATATACAAGAAGAAACATGTATAATATCTCAACATATAGAAGAAGAAACATGTATATAATATCTCAACATATAGAAGAAGAAACATATATAATATCTCAACATATAGAAGAAGAAACATGTATATAATATCTCAACATATAGAAGAAGAAACATATATATATGTCAACATATCTAAACATATACAAGAAGAAACATGTATATAATATCTCTACATATAGAAGAAGAAACATGTATATAATATCTCAACATATGGAAGAAGAAACATATATAATATCTCAAAATATAGAAGAAGAAACATGTATAATATCTCAACATATACATGAAGAAACATGTATATAATATCTAAACATATACAAGAAGGAACATGTATATATGTCAACATATCTAAACATATAGAAGAAGAAACATGTATATAATATCTCAACATATAGAAGAAGAAACATGTATAATATCTCAACATATAGAAGAAGAAACATGTATAATATCTCAACATATAGAAGAAGAAACATGTATATAATATCTCAACATATAGAAGAAGAAACATATATAATATCTCAACATATAGAAGAAGAAACATGTATATAATATCTCAACATATACAAGCAGAAACACATACAAAATATCTAAACATATACAAGAAGAAACAAATATCTATATAATATCTAAACATATACAAGAAGAAACATATATATATAACGTCTCAACATATACAAGAAGAAACATATATATATGTCAACATATCTAAACATATACAAGAAGAAACATATATATATGTCAACATATCTAAACATATACAAGAAGAAACATGTATATAATATCTCAACATATAGAAGAAGAAACATGTATAATATCTCAACATATAGAAGAAGAAACATGTATAATATCTCAACATATAGAGGAAGAAACATGTATATAATATCTCAACATATAGAAGAAGAAACATATATAATATCTCAACATATAGAAGAAGAAACATGTATATAATATCTCAACATATACAAGAAGAAACACATACAAAATATCTAAACATATACAAGAAGAAACAAATATCTATATAATATCTAAACATATACAAGAAGAAACATATATATATGTCAACATATCTAAACATATACAAGAAGAAACATGTATATAATATCTCAACATATACAAGAAGAAACAAATATATATGTCAACATATCTAAACATATACAAAAAGAAACATGTATATAATATCTAAACATATACAAGAAGAAACATATATATATGTCAACATATCTAAACATATACAAGAAGAAACATGTATATAATATCTCAACATATACAAGAAGAAACATATATATATGTCAACATATCTAAACATATACAAGAAGAAACATGTATATAATATCTAAACATATACAAGAAGAAACATATATATATGTCAACATATCTAAACATATACAAGAAGAAACATGTATATAATATCTCAACATATACAAGAAGAAACAAATATATATGTCAACATATCTAAACATATACAAGAAGAAACATGTATATAATATCTAAACATATACAAGAAGAAACATATATATAATATCTCAACATATACAAGAACAAACAAATATATATGTCAACATATCTAAACATATACAAGAAGAAACATATATATATGTCAACATATCTAAACATATACAAGAAGAAACATGTATATAATATCTCAACATATACAAGAAGAAACATATATATATGTCAACATATCTAAACATATATAAGAAGAAACATGTATATAATATCTAAACATATACAAGAAGAAACATATATATATGTCAACATATCTAAACATATACAAGAAGAAACATGTATATAATATCTC
>NC_141821.1:1995100-2042600 GCF_982586985.1 Callionymus lyra | reverse complement strand
CAGGTGTCGTTCAGGTGTCGTCCAGGTGTCGTCCAGGTGTCGTTCAGGTGTCGTCCAGGTGTCGTTCAGGTTTCGTTCAGGTGACGTCCAGGTGTCGTCCAGGTGTCGTCCAGGTGTCGTTCAGGTGTCGTTCAGGTGTCGTCCAGGTGTCGTTCAGGTTTCGTTCAGGTGTCGTCCAGGTGTCGTTCAGGTGTCGTTCAGGTGTCGTTCAGGTGTCGTCCAGGTGTCGTCCAGGTGTCGTTCAGGTGTCATCCAGGTGTTGTTTTTAAACAAGAGCGTCACAAACGTCACACACTGATGCTTAAAGACGTCTCTGTGGTTACATTGACTCTCAGAGATACAGCAACAGGCGCTCGAATCAATCCTGGACCTGCTTCACCGCTAACATGTGGACACTAGGACCCAGCAGACTCACTCTCTTCATCTCAACCACTGTTTTCTTCCCGATATAAAAAAATCTGTTGAATTTAGTTTCTCGTCCAGAAGATCACGACACTGTAGATGAGATTTAACACGTCGGCCATCTTTGTTTGGTATCACAAGGTCAGGCTGTGGAGTCAAGAAAACACACACACACACACACACACAGATACAGATACACACACACTCACACACACACACACACACACACACACACACACACACACACACACACACACACACACACACTCACACACACACACACTCACACACACACACACACACTCATACACACACACTCACACACACACACTCACACACACACACACACACACACACACACACACTCATACACACACACTCACACACACTCATACACACACACACACACACACACACACACACACACACACACACACACACACACACACACACTCACACACACACACACACACACACACACCCTCCGTTGACCCCGTCTCTGTCCCAGTGACAGTCGGGGTCGTGACCCCAGCGTGAGATTCAATCTCAGCAGCTTTAATAGAGCGACAGTAGAATCTCTGTTACATCTTTTTTTATCCTCTTTTGTCTTCGATACTGTTTTCATCCTCCTTTTTTTAACTTGCTTTTGTTACATTGTTTTTATCCACTGTTTAACTTTTAATTATTATTATTATTTTTATTTGAATTTATTTAAAGACATTTTTAATTTGTTTTCCAGCCGTCGATGTATTTATTAGTGACGTCTTCATGAAACATGTCATGTTGTTCAGAGGTCAGTAGGTGGCGCCACCACTTTAAAAATCATGTCTCATTACAACACAGTTTTATTAATAATTGTATTTCTCACTTTTTTTTTTTTTTTAAACTGACGCTTCAATTATTTTACTTTTATTTAATTCTCTCGTGTCAGAAGAACCAATGTGACCAAAGATTATTTTGAAACAATAATAATCAGATAAAGTTCATTTAGTTTGTTTTCATGTGTGTGTGTGAGTGTGTGTGTGTGTGTGTGTGTGTGTGTGTGTGTGTGTGTGTGTGTGTGTGTGTGTCCATGTGTGTGTGTGTATGTGTGTGTTCGTGCTCATGTCAACTAAACTACACACACGTGAATGTTTAACATGAAGGTCGACGTATGTTCGTGAATAATTAGTGAATAATTAGTGAATAATTAGTGAATAATTAGTGAATAATTAGTGAATAATTGAAGATGATTCGACGTCTAAAGACGTTTCACGTCAAACATCTTCGTCCAAGAATGTGAAGCTTTGGTCTCGTGGACGAAGACGACCTTCGTCGCTCCAGAGTCTGAAGAGGTTTTTAAATCAAATTTTGGTTAAGAGAAGCTTTCACTCCTTCACTCCTCACTCTGGAGCACTTTGTTCAAAATATAGTTTATTTTATCTTTTTAACGCCTTCGAACCTCGGCTTTAAAACTTTCTTTTTCTTTCCAAGAACCTTCCATGAAAACTTACAACACGTTTATATCTGCTGCGACAAATACAACTCAAGGTCAACTTTCACTTTCCTGACGAGACTTCTTCGCTTTTCACCTGTAGTTACCACATCGTTAGCTTTAGCATGCTATTAGCATTAGCATGCTATTAGCATTGGTAAGTAAGTAAGTAATTTGTATTTATGAAGCGCTTTTCCAGACCAGGGTCACAAAGAACTTAAACAATCAAAACAATACTCAATAAAATATATACTTTAAAGGTCAAGATAAAACTGAGAACAACACAGGAGCACTTAGAGTTAGGGTTCGTGCTAACGCTGAGGAGCTAACGCTGTAAGTTGGTTCACATTATACGTAAAATGTTACACGTCAGTAACTAAGTTGATCATTTAACTGTATTTACTTGTTATTGTAAATATTTAAACACTTAACAAATAACATTAGATTTATATGATGTTTCATTTTATTCAAAGCATGGCCTATTAGCATTAGCATGCTATTAGCATTGGTCAGCACTTAGTTAGGGTTCGTGCTAACGCTGAGGAGCTAACGCTCAAAGTTGTTGTTCATGTTTCGCACCATCAAGGGTCACGTTCAAGAATTTTGGCCGTAATTGTTGCCGTAGTCGTCGTTTAAGTTGCATCTTCACTTGAAAGGTTAGTCGTCGTTGATCTGGTCTAAAGTGTGTGGAATGTCAAAATGGTGGCCTGGCCGTGAACTATGGTTTATTCTTCTTGATGCATTTTCCTGCATATATACAAATTTTTATATATATATATATAAATATGCAGGAAAATGTATAATAATTTGTAAAAATATATATATAATTTGACTACTTGATTTAAAATTGTTCCTTCAATAAAGCTAAATATTTATTCTAGAATTGTGTTGATTATTTACACGTTCACTAAAACAACTGCAGGTTCATTTATGTTCGACACAAAACTGTAACTTCTTTCAAATTATACGTAAAATGTTACACGTCAGTAACTAAGTTGATCATTAAACTGTATTTACTTGTTATTGTAAATATTTAAACACTTAACAAATAACACAAGATTCATATGATGTTTCATTTTATTCAAAGCACGGCCTATTAGCATTAGCATGCTTTTAGCAATAGCATGCTATTAGCATTGGTCAGCACTTAGTAAGGGTTCGTGCTAACGCTGAGGAGCTAACGCTCAAAGTTGTTATTCCTGTTTCGCACCATCAAGGGTCACGTTTTAACGTACAATAGCATTAGATTCAAATGATGTTTCGTTATATTCAAAGCACACCACATTAGCATGCTATTAGCATTAGCATGCTATTAGCATTGGTCAGCACTTAGTTAGGGTTCGTGCTAACGCTGAGGAGCTAACGCTCAAAGTTGTTATTCCTGTTTCGCACCATCAAGGGTCACGTTTTAACGTACAATAGCATTAGATTCAAATGATGTTTCGTTATATTCAAAGCACACCACATTAGCATGCTATTAGCATTAGCATGCTATTAGCATTGGTCAGCATCGGATCGGTGTCGGAACAGGATCAGATAAAGTATCAGATACTGGATCAGGACTCAGGTCCCAGGACCGTTGAGGCAGGTTCATGCTAACAGAAACACCTGTCGAGCGACTGCAGGAAGAAGAACTCGCCGGCGTGTCGAGGTTTAATGAGGAAACTGCTTGGCGAGCCGCGACAGTGGAGCCGCGACAGTCTATTAGCATAACGTGTTTCAACACTTGCAAATATTTACCAGAAACGCCCGGCGGAGGATAACTAATCACGCCGTGTTTACCAGCGAGTTAGTTAAGTGGACGAGTCGCTGGTGTTTTGCTTGTTTAAATACATGCGTCACCAATTAGCATCAGTGGTTCCGCGGCCTTTGCTTTAATGTATGTTTCGCTCGCTTGATGTGGCGGCGGCGGCGGCGGCGGCGGCGGCGGCGGCGGCGGCGGCTGGAGGCCGGAACGCTCGCCCCGGGCGGCGGCTGGAGGCCGGAACGCTCGCCCCGGGCGGCGGCGCCGAAGCGTAATGAGACACTTGCGGGTGAGATTCTCAATCTGACAGAATGCATTAAAGCAACATCGTAAAGCGACGACTCCACACTTTTCTTCCTCGCTCGCTGCAGCCGTGGATCCTTCCTGTTCAGAGAAGCTCGTCAGGAAACATCAACGATCTTCACTCCTTCATTCAGACCAGAATTATATTAGATAATTTAATATAATATACATATAATATAATAAGAAAAAACAAGTTTTTACACAAACGGAAATATTCCTCGAGGTGTTTTTACGTTAAATTCTTCAAGAACGAGTCGGTTGAATTATTAACTCTATGGAAATATATCATCGTTAGAATATTGAATGCTTAATTTATTCAATTTTTTTTTGTTTCTAATTTGTTTTTCAGTTTGAATCATTTGTAAATTGAAAGGTTGCATTTTTTTTTTTAATAATTGATTTTACACAGAGTTTAATATTCTAATTCAAATAATTCAAAAACACATTTTAATAAATTCCATATTTTGACATTTGGATTCACAACATAATCATTTTGAAAAGTTTAATATTATAAATATTAACGACTGATTTATTCACGACTGAAGTTCGAATTCACAATTCAATTTGTCGTCTTGTAAATTCAATATACAATAATACAAATGTCGTGACGATGGTGTCGACAGAGAACACAAACAAACAAAGTACACAAACAAACAAAGTACACAAACAAACAAAGACACAAACAAACAAAGTACACAAACAAACAAAGACACAAACAAACAAAGTACACAAACAAACAAAGACACAAACAAACAAAGTACACAAACAAACAAAGTACACAAACAAACAAAGTACACAAACAAACAAAGTACACAAACAAACAAAGACACAAACAAACAAGGACACAAACAAACAAAGACACAAACAAACAAAGTACACAAACAAACAAAGACACAAACAAACAAAGTACACAAACAAACAAAGACACAAACAGACAAAGTACACAAACAAACAAAGTACGCAAACAAACAAAGACACAAACAGACAAAGACACAAACAAACAAAGTACACAAACAAACAAAGTACACAAACAAACAAAGCACACAAACAAACAAAAATACAAACAAACAAAGTACACAAACAAACAAAGTACACAAACAAACAAAGACACAAACAAACAAAGTACACAAACAAACAAAGTACACAAACAAACAAAGACACAAACAAACAAAGCACACAAACAAACAAAGTACACAAACAGACAAATAAACATCGACTTCATCGTGTGTCGCAGCGTCGTCATGTGATCGTCTGTGATCACATGATTGGCTGAAAGTTCAACGAAGTGAGTCTGTTGAGTCTGTTGAGTCTATTATGTGGAAGTAAATCAAAGCCATCAGAATATTGAAAGGTTGAATTTATTTCAATTATTCAATATTTTTTAATTTGAAGCATTTTAAATTCAATATAAAAAAACACAAATCCTTTTAAATTCAGCATAACACCATGACCAGACAAAACCAAACGAGTACCGAGATATTTAAAATGCTTTACATTGTTTAAAACTGAATATAAAACGAATTTAAAAATGTTGAATAATTGAAATCAATACACAACAAATATTGAATAATTGAAATTAAAATATAATAAATAAAGAATAATTGAAATTAAAATATAACAAATATTGAATAATTGAAATTAAAATATAACAAATATTGAATAATTGAAATCAAAATATAACAAATATTGAATAATTGAAATTAAAATATAATAAATAATGAATAATTGAAATTAAAATATAACAAATATTGAATAATTGAAATCAAAATATAACAAATATTGAATAATTGAAATTAAAATATAACAAATATTGAATAATTGAAATTAAAATATAATAAATAATGAATAATTGAAATTAAAATATAACAAATATTGAATAATTGAAATTAAAATATAATAAATAATGAATAATTGAAATTAAAATATAACAAATATTGAATAATTGAAATTAAAAAATAAAAAATATTGAATAATTGAAATTAAAATATAATAAATAATGAATAATTGAAATCAAACTATAACAAATATTGAATAATTGAAATTAAAATATAAGAAATAATGAATAATTGAAATTAAAATATAATAAATAATGAATAATTGAAATTAAAATATAACAAATAAAGAATAATTGAAATTAAAATATAACAAATATTGAATAATTGAAATCAAAATATAACAAATATTGAATAATTGAAATTAAAATATAACAAATATTGAATAATTGAAATTAAAATATAATAAATAATGAATAATTGAAATTAAAATATAACAAATATTGAATAATTGAAATTAAAATATAATAAATAATGAATAATTGAAATTAAAATATAACAAATATTGAATAATTGAAATTAAAAAATAACAAATATTGAATAATTGAAATTAAAATATAATAAATAATGAATAATTGAAATCAAACTATAACAAATATTGAATAATTGAAATTAAAATATAAGAAATAATGAATAATTGAAATTAAAATATAATAAATAATGAATAATTGAAATTAAAATATAACAAATAAAGAATAATTGAAATTAAAATATAACAAATATTGAAATTAAAATATAACAAATATTGAATAATTGAAATCAAAATATAACAAATATTGAATAATTGAAATTAAAATATAACAAATATTGAATAATTGAAATCAAAATATAATAAATAATGAATAATTGAAATTAAAATATAACAAATATTGAATAATTGAAATTAAAATATAATAAATAATGAATAATTGAAATTAAAATATAACAAATATTGAATAATTGAAATGAAAAAATAACAAATATTGAATAATTGAAATTAAAATATAATAAATAATGAATAATTGAAATCAAACTATAACAAATATTGAATAATTGAAATTAAAATATAAGAAATAATGAATAATTGAAATTAAAATATAATAAATAATGAATAATTGAAATTAAAATATAACAAATAAAGAATAATTGAAATTAAAATATAACAAATATTGAATAATTGAAATTAAAATATAACAAATATTGAATAATTGAAATCAAAATATAACAAATATTGAATAATTGAAATTAAAATATAACAAATATTGAATAATTGAAATTAAAATATAATAAATAATGAATAATTGAAATTAAAATATAACAAATATTGAATAATTGAAATTAAAATATAATAAATAATGAATAATTGAAATTAAAATATAACAAATATTGAATAATTGAAATTAAAAAATAACAAATATTGAATAATTGAAATTAAAATATAATAAATAATGAATAATTGAAATCAAACTATAACAAATATTGAATAATTGAAATTAAAATATAAGAAATAATGAATAATTGAAATTAAAATATAATAAATAATGAATAATTGAAATTAAAATATAACAAATAAAGAATAATTGAAATTAAAATATAACAAATATTGAATAATTGAAATTAAAATATAACAAATATTGAATAATTGAAATCAAAATATAACAAATATTGAATAATTGAAATTAAAATATAACAAATATTGAATAATTGAAATTAAAATATAATAAATAATGAATAATTGAAATTAAAATATAACAAATATTGAATAATTGAAATTAAAAAATAACAAATATTGAATAATTGAAATTAAAATATAATAAATAATGAATAATTGAAATCAAACTATAACAAATATTGAATAATTGAAATTAAAATATAAGAAATAATGAATAATTGAAATTAAAATATAATAAATAATGAATAATTAAAATTAAAATATAACAAATATTGAATAATTGAAATTAAAATATAATAAATAATGAATAATTGAAATTAAAATATAACAGATATTGAATAATTGAAATTAAAATATAATAAATAATGAATAATTGAAATTAAAATATAACAAATATTGAATAATTGAAATTAAAATATAATAAATAATGAATAATTGAAATTAAAATATAACAAATATTCAATAATTGAAATTAAAAAATAACAAATATTCAATAATTGAAATTAAAATATAATAAATATTGAATAATTGAAATAAAAATATAATAAATATTCAATAATTGAAATTAATTCAACATTTCAATGTTTGAAAAAACTAAATTCGACCATTTTCTGATGGCATTGATTTACTTCCACACTAAGATACAAACACTTTTATATTGAATTGTAAAGACTACGAACTAAATAATATTGAATTTAGAACATTTATTTTTTAATTGTTGTAATTATAATATTAAACTCTATGTGTAAAAAAAACCATTTAAATAAGTTAAACATTAGTTAAATAATGAATAACTGATTTACTCCATAGATGTCTGAGCTCAGCATAAATAAATGAAGCAGAAACATTCATCATAAATATGTATATTATGATGAATAAAAAAGAATCATTTGCAAGTTTGTCCAGCAGTAGAAATATTGCTGCAGGTGTTTGTCGTCACTGAAGTGTGCGATTGTAGTTTCTTGTGAAGCAACACCAGAGGCTGAATCATTTCTTCACAGGAATTCTTCGGGTGTTTGTCTATTTATGTTTATTCTGTTTCACGTGAAAGAATCCGAATGATTGTCACTGAAGCTATAGATAGAACTTTATTGAATGAACTCGATCTGATGTCGTTTCACAACAAGAGCTTTTTTAAGTAAAGAATTTATTATAAAAATGATGTTTTAATATGAATGGAAACATTATTGAAACACAGTATCGTGATCATGTCTTGTTTGATTAAAAACTCTTTCAAAATCAATATAAATACTTTTAATGTCGATGCTCATACGTTTTTACGTATTAAATATTAGCATCATGCTACGCTATTAGCCTCATGCTACGCTAGAGCTATTTATATACAAAACACTTGTGAATAAATCAGATGAAATAACTTGAATGTTACGATTGAATGAGACAAAAGTTAAAGTTATGTATGTAGAATGTATGGAGTATATATTTAGTTTGTATTTAGTATGTTTGTAGTATGTTTGTAGTATGTATGTAGTATGTATGTAGTATGTATATGGTATGTATGTAGAATGTATGTAGTATGTTTGTAGTATGTTTGTAGTATGTATGGAGTATGTTTGTAGTATGTATGTATTATGTATGCAGCATGTATGTAGTATGTATGTAGTATGTTTGTAGTATGTATATAGTATGTTTGTAGTATGTATGTAGTATATTTGTAGTATGTATGTAGTATGTTTGTAGTATGTATGGAGTATGTATGGAGTATGTATGGAGTATGTTTGTAGTATGTTTGTAGTATGTATGGAGTATGTATGGAGTAGGTTTGTAGTATGTATGTAGTATGTATGTATATGTATGTAGTATGCTTGTATTATGTATTTAGAATGTATGTAGTATGTTTGTAGTATGTTTGTAGTATGTATGGAGTATGTAAGGAGTATGTATGAAATATGTTTGTAGTATGTATGTAGTATGTATGCAGTATGTTTGTAGTATGTTTGAAGTATGTATGGAATATGTATGGAGTATGTATGAAATATGTTTTAAGCATGTATGAATTATGTTTCTAGTATGTTTGTAGTATGTATGTAGTATGTATGCAGTATGTATGTAGTATGTTTGTAGTATGTTTGAAGTATGTATGGGCATTTATGGAATATGTATGGAGTATGTATGAAATATGTTTTAAGTATGTATGAATTATGTTTCTAGTATGTATGTAGTATGTTTGTAGTATATTTGAAGTATGTATGGAGTATGTATGGAATATGTTGACTACACACTCTTGACTACACACTCTTGACTACACACTCTCGACTACACACTCTTGACTACACACTCTCGACTACACACTCTCGACTACACACTCTTGACTACACACTCTTGACTCCACACTCTTGACTTCACACTCTTGACTCCACACTCTTGACTACACACTCTCGACTACACACTCTTGACTACACACTCTCGACTACACACTCTTGACTACACACTCTCGACTACACACTCTTGACTACACACTCTTGACTCCACACTCTTGACTATACACTCTTGACTATACACTCTCGACTACACACTCTTGACTACACACTCTCGACTACACACTCTTGACTACACACTCTCGACTACACACTCTTGACTACACACTCTCGACTACACACTCTCGACTACACACTCTCGACTACACACTCTCGACTACACACTCTCGACTACACACTCTTGACTACACACTCTTGACTCCACACTCTTGACTCCACACTCTCGACTACACACTCTTGACTACACACTCTTGACTACACACTCTTGACTACACACTCTTGACTACACACTCTCGACTACACACTCTCGACTACACACTCTTGACTCCACACTCTCGACTACACACTCTCGACTACACACTCTTGACTACACACTCTTGACTACACACTCTCCACTACACACTCTCGACTACACACTCTCGACTACACACTCTTGACTACACACTCTTGACTCCACACTCTCGACTACACACTCTTGACTACACACTCTTGACTACACACTCTTGACTACACACTCTTGACTACACACTCTTGACTACACACTCTCGACTACACACTCTCGACTACACACTCTTGACTACACACTCTCGACTACACACTCTCGACTACACACTCTTGACTACACACTCTTGACTACACACTCTCCACTACACACTCTCGACTACACACTCTCGACTACACACTCTTGACTACACACTCTTGACTCCACACTCTCGACTACACACTCTTGACTACACACTCTTGACTACACACTCTCGACTACACACTCTTGACTACACAATCTTGACTACACACTCTCGACTACACACTCTTGACTACACACTCTTGACTCCACACTCTCGACTACACACTCTTGACTCCACACTCTCGACTACACACCCTCGACTTCACACTCTGGACTACACACTCTGGACTACACACTCTCGACTACACACTCTCGACTACACACCCTCGACTACACACTCTCGACTACACACCCTCGACTACACACTCTGGACTACACACTCTGGACTACACACTCTGGACTACACACTCTGGACTACACACTCTTGACTACACACTCTCGACTACACACTCTGGACTACACACCCTCGACTACACACTCTCGACTACACACCCTCGACTACACACTCTCGACTACACACTCTCGACTACACACTCTTGACTACACACTCTCGACTACACACTCTTGACTCCACACTCTTGACTATACACTCTTGACTACACACTCTCGACTACACACTCTTGACTCCACACTCTTGACTATACACTCTCGACTACACACTCTCGACTACACACTCTTGACTACACACTTTCGACTACACACTCTGGACTATACACTCTGGACTACACACTCTGGACTATACACTCTGGACTACACACTCTGGACTATACACTCTGGACTACACACTCTGGACTATACACTTTCGACTACACACTCTGGACTACACACTCTGGACTACACACTCTGGACTACACACTCTGGAACACACACTCTGGACTACACACACTTCCTTCAGCACGTTAATAAATAATGGCCAGAAATGGTCTCGTTGACTCGCAGGAGCGTCGAACGGTTGCTGGTTTGACTCCCGGGTGTTGAACACCTGATTGTTGGTCTAGACGAGTGTGTTCCTGCAATATATCTGCCTGATGAAATATTTACCAGCGTTCTGAGGAGCACGTCTGGGTTTCTTCTGTGGATCTTCTCCTTCATGTGAGACGGATCCGTGAAGAACCATCAGGTCATGAATAATGCAGGCGTGCAGCAGGAAAGTTCTGCTTCTCATAAGTGGACAACAGGTCCGGAGACGCAGGTGAGATGGTTCAGTACGACCGTCTCAACCTGAACGTGATTCTTCAACTGGGCTTCCAACCATCGATCGCGGCTCCGACGAGAAGTTACTTCAAGAATGAAAGTTTGTCGTTAAAACATCTTCAATAGTTTTCAGTGTTTAATTTATCTTTATTATATTTTGATTCTCTGTCGTTTTTTCTAACTTCAATAAATTGTTATGAAATATTTTTTAATATATAATGAATTATATCTTTTTATTTACAATTACGTTAAGAATTAATATTCACTGTATTTGTTCACGTTTGTGTTGCAATTAAACCTCCTGCCTCTAGATGGCAGCAGTCGTTACGTCCTCCGCAGCTAAAGGAAGAATAATGACTGAGGACGAGAGGATACAGTGAGTCCAGCAGCTTTTAAAGCTGATGTTTGGTTTGAAAACAAATGAAAGTAGTTAGGAGTCATGTGGTCTGTAAATACTACAACACCAGAGTCAAGTACTGGACAATACTACACATATGTACTTGTTACTACACTATCACAACACCAGAGTCAAGTACTGGACAATACTACACATATATACTTGTTACTACACTATCACAACACCAGAGTCAAGTACTGACCAATACTACACATATATATATTTGTTACTACACTATCACAACACCAGAGTCAAGTACTGGACAATACTACACATATATACTTGTTACTACACTATCACAACACCAGAGTCAAGTACTGGACAATACTACACATATATTCTTGTTACTACACTATCACAAAACCAGAGTCAAGTACTGGACAATACTACACATATATACTTGTTACTACACTATCACAACACCAGAGTCAAGTACTGGACAATACTACACATATATACTTGTTACTACACTATCAAAACACCAGAGTCAAGTACTGGACAATACTACACATATATACTTGTTACTACACTATCACAACACCAGAGTCAAGTACTGGACAATACTACACATATATACTTGTTACTACACTATCACAACACCAGAGTCAAGTACTGGACAATACTACACATATATACTTGTTACTACACTATCACAACACCAGAGTCAAGTACTGGACAATACTACACATATTTACTTGTTACTACACTATCACAACACCAGAGTCAAGTACTGGACAATACTACACATATGTACTTGTTACTACACTATCACAACACCAGAGTCAAGTACTGGACAATACTACACATATATACTTGTTGTATATACTCGATCGCGGCTCCGACGAGAAGTTAGATCAACTTAATTGATCGAAAAATTCCTTCAAGGCTGAAAGTTTGTCGTTAAAACATCTTCAATAGTTTGTTCAGTCGAGGAAGATGAAGCGAGAGAATCACAACTTCATCGACAACAGTGTGCGACGACACAAACATCGATCGACGCACTTAAATAAAGATGAAACACAAATCAATGAAAACATGTTTTTAAATGTGACTTAAATCAAGCAGTTATCGGTTCATTTGTTCACGAACATCTGAGTCAATAATAAAAAAGTCAAAGTGAAGAGAAAACAACCCGATCAGGAAAAAAAACAAATACACACGAATACAATGTACACACCCGACACCCAGGTACACACACAAACAACTATTACCCTGAACGTTCTCAAGTGTTTGACTCTTATTTTGAAAACAGGAAAAGTAATCAACTATAAACTGATCAACTTTTGAAACCATCAGTCACATGATCGTCTGCCCGTCACATGATTGGCTGAAAGTTCAGTTTCTCTGTGATCTGTTGGTTTTGTCTGGAGACTCTATTATACAAACATTTATATATTGAGTTTAAAAGAGCTAAAAGTTAAATTAAATTTATACCATTTGTTTTTGAATTATTGTCCACATGACATCAAACTCTAGGTGTGAAAATAAATAATCTTTCAATTAAATGATTTAATAAAAACAAGTAATATTTCAAGTCTTTGTAGTTCTTTCAGTGCAGTTCTATTCACGGAATAATTCTCAACTCTTGAAAACACAGTCACTCGTCAACAAACACAAGTCACTTGTGTCGACGGTTGTTTTCCTTCCTTTCCTGAAACGACTCCCTGCTGTGATCGTCTCACAAACACTAACTCGGCCTGAAGTCGCCGCAGAAAGTCTCGACAACTCCGCGGCTAATGACGGCGGCATCAGTATTCGGCGGCCCTCGCTGCTGATGGAGGTGCGAGGGCCGCCGACGCGTAATTACTGGATCCAGGACCCGGACGCTCCAGTGAACAAAAGTAACTCCTTCATTAGCGACTCCACATGGATGACTCTGAATATTTGATCAGCTCTTCTGCGCCGCGAGCCGCTTGGTAATAACACAACTGCCGCGTCGAAGAAAAGCTGAATCAATTTCTTCTTCTCCTCTCGTTCACTTACCCCGAAGCATTCATTCAATTTCAGGGACAACAAGGATAAGTGGATCTCAGCTCGGGCATGAAAATGTTTTTCCAATTTTTCCTCAAGTTCTGGAGCCGGACTATGAAAAGAAATGATGTGCAATTTGAGCGAGTCGTTTATGTCGTCCACGGGAAGTGCCACTTTTTTCTGGCTCGTCTTTTCCATTTAAGGATGAAAAATGTTCTTTTCCAGTCAAAATAATCTGGTTAAAGTCTTAGTTGATGTTGTTGCAGCGTCAGAAAACTTTTAGATGACGTCACAGTGAAAGAAGAAAACAACTCCTGTGAAGTATTACTATTATTACTATAATTACTACTATTATTAATGTTATTATTACTATTATTACTATAATAAGTATTATAATTATTACTATTATTACTATAATTATTACTGTTATTACTATTAATACTGTAATTATTACTATTAATACTGTAATTATTACTATTATAACTATAATTATTACTATAACTATTACTATTATTACTATACTAAGAGCTATAAATTATTACTATAATTACTATTATTACTATTATAACTATTAAGACTATAATTATTACTATTACTACTATAGTTATTACTATTATTACTATAATTGTTACTATTATTACTATTAATACTGTAATTATTACTATTATAACTATAATTATTACTATTATTACTATCATTATTACAAGTATTACTATAATAAGTACTATAATTATTACTATTATTACTATTACTAATATAATTATTGAAATGATGTTTTTAAACCAGGAAATCTTACCATCAACAAGAGTTTGTTTCTCTTTTGGCTGATTTTGAAAATGTTTATCACTTCATTCTTTACTTTTTTCATTCCTTCCTTTGTTGTGGTTTTATTGTTACTTTTCAAAACTCAAATATTTTTTGGAATCTAACTAATATTTCTCAGGTTATTGACCCTAAAAAAGTATCACTATCATCATTACACATGAATTACATCACCTTTAAAGAACCGAAATAATTGAACAAAAGAAGAGCCAAAACAAAACAATCCTGTCTTCAAAGTTCCCAAAAGAAAGAGAGAAAAACAGGTTCTTCATGCGAGCGTCGGTCACTTCTCGTTCACCAGGGAATAACATTTGATGATTTTGATGATATTTGACGCGACAGGTTCTTCCTCCTCCTCGCCGTCGTGCAGGAAAACCATGTTTTTTCAGGCCGTTGTTTCCGTGACAGTTGAAAAGAGTGAAGCACCTTCGTGAAAACCCTGATGTTGTGTTTACGACGAGGGGTTCGAACGCCTGAATTCTTGGCGGATCCTGTGGGTTCGGTAATGAAACGTCAGACGAATGTGAAACTTTCCTCCCCCTGAGACGAGGAGCAGCAGTTAAACCGTCGCTGACACAGTTCAGCGTGGATGTTGCCAGACATTAGACATGCAGGGGAGCTGCAGATGGAGGCGCCGTGACTTCCTGTTCGCTCGCCACAAATTACAAACTGGCTCTCCATCATATTCGCTGCTGGTCCTGGAGCCGCGAGTCACGTCTGACGAGTCCAGGGAAGGTTTGTGTGTGTGTGTTTAATGTGTGTTTAATGTGTGTGTAGAATGTGTGTTTAATGTGTGTGTAGAATGTGTGTTTATAATGTAAGTAAGTAAGTAAGTAATTTTTATTTATATCGCGCTTTTCCAGACCAGGGTCACAAAGCGCTTAAACAATCAAAAAAATACTCAATAAAGTATATACTTTAAAAATCAAGATAAAACTGAGAACAACACAGGAGTTCCAGAAAATCAAGGAAAAGCCTGAACAAATAAAAACGTCTTTAGATGTTTCTTGAAGGAGTCAGTAGATCATCAAACACAGATGTTTCTTGAAGGAGTCAGTAGATCATCAAACACACATGTTTCTTGAAGGAGTCAGTAGATCATCAAACACAGATGTTTCTTGAAGGAGTCAGTAGATCATCAAACACAGATGTTTCTTGAAGGAGTCAGTAGATCATCAAACACAGATGTTTCTTAAAGGAGTCAGTAGATCATCAAACACAGATGTTTCTTGAAGGAGTCAGTAGATCATCAAACACAGATGTTTCTTGAAGGAGTCAGTAGATCATCAAACACAGATGTTTCTTGAAGGAGTCAGTAGATCATCAAACACAGATGTTTCTTGAAGGAGTCAGTAGATCATCAAACACAGATGTTTCTTAAAGGAGTCAGTAGATCATCAAACACAGATGTTTCTTGAAGGAGTCAGTAGATCATCAAACACAGATGTTTCTTGAAGGAGTCAGTAGATCATCAAACACAGATGTTTCTAGAAGGAGTCAGTAGATCATCAAACACAGATGTTTCTTGAAGGAGTCAGTAGATCATCAAACACACATGTTTCTTGAAGGAGTCAGTAGATCATCAAACACAGATGTTTCTTGAAGGAGTCAGTAGATCATCAAACACAGAGATGTTTCTTGAAGGAGTCAGTAGATCATCAAACACACAGATGTTTCTTGAAGGAGTCAGTAGATCATCAAACACAGATGTTTCTTGAATGAGTCAGTAGATCATCAAACACAGATGTTTCTTGAAGGAGTCAGTAGATCATCAAACACAGATGTTTCTTGAAGGAGTCAGTAGATCATCAAACACAGATGTTTCTTGAAGGAGTCAGTAGATCATCAAACACAGATGTTTCTTGAAGGAGTCAGTAGATCATCAAACACAGATGTTTCTTGAAGGAGTCAGTAGATCATCAAACACAGATGTTTCTTGAAGGAGTCAGTAGATCATCAAACACACATGTTTCTTGAAGGAGTCAGTAGATCATCAAACACAGATGTTTCTTGAAGGAGTCAGTAGATCATCAAACACAGATGTTTCTTGAAGGAGTCAGTAGATCATCAAACACAGATGTTTCTTAAAGGAGTCAGTAGATCATCAAACACAGATGTTTCTTGAAGGAGTCAGTAGATCATCAAACACAGATGTTTCTTGAAGGAGTCAGTAGATCATCAAACACAGATGTTTCTTAAAGGAGTCAGTAGATCATCAAACACAGATGTTTCTTGAAGGAGTCAGTAGATCATCAAACACAGATGTTTCTTGAAGGAGTCAGTAGATCATCAAACACAGATGTTTCTTGAAGGAGTCAGTAGATCATCAAACACAGATGTTTCTTGAAGGAGTCAGTAGATCATCAAACACAGATGTTTCTTGAAGGAGTCAGTAGATCATCAAACACAGATGTTTCTTGAAGAAGTCAGTAGATCATCAAACACAGATGTTTCTTGAAGGAGTCAGTAGATCATCAAACACAGATGTTTCTTGAAGGAGTCAGTAGATCATCAAACACAGATGTTTCTTGAAGGAGTCAGTAGATCATCAAACACAGATGTTTCTTAAAGGAGTCAGTAGATCATCAAACACAGATGTTTCTTGAAGGAGTCAGTAGATCATCAAACACAGATGTTTCTTGAAGGAGTCAGTAGATCATCAAACACAGATGTTTCTTGAAGGAGTCAGTAGATCATCAAACACAGATGTTTCTTGAAGGAGTCAGTAGATCATCAAACACAGATGTTTCTTAAAGGAGTCAGTAGATCATCAAACACAGATGTTTCTTGAAGGAGTCAGTAGATCATCAAACACAGATGTTTCTTGAAGGAGTCAGTAGATCATCAAACACAGATGTTTCTTAAAGGAGTCAGTAGATCATCAAACACAGATGTTTCTTGAAGGAGTCAGTAGATCATCAAACACAGATGTTTCTTGAAGGAGTCAGTAGATCATCAAACACAGATGTTTCTTGAAGGAGTCAGTAGATCATCAAACACAGATGTTTCTTGAAGGAGTCAGTAGATCATCAAACACAGATGTTTCTTGAAGGAGTCAGTAGATCATCAAACACAGATGTTTCTTGAAGAAGTCAGTAGATCATCAAACACAGATGTTTCTTGAAGGAGTCAGTAGATCATCAAACACAGATGTTTCTTGAAGGAGTCAGTAGATCATCAAACACAGATGTTTCTTGAAGGAGTCAGTAGATCATCAAACACAGATGTTTCTTGAAGGAGTCAGTAGATCATCAAACACAGATGTTTCTTGAAGGAGTCAGTAGATCATCAAACACAGATGTTTCTTGAAGGAGTCAGTAGATCATCAAACACAGATGTTTCTTGAAGGAGTCAGTAGATCATCAAACACAGATGTTTCTTGAAGGAGTCAGTAGATCATCAAACACAGATGTTTCTTGAAGGAGTCAGTAGATCATCAAACACAGATGTTTCTTGAAGGAGTCAGTAGATCATCAAACACAGATGTTTCTTGAAGGAGTCAGTAGATCATCAAACACAGATGTTTCTTGAAGGAGTCAGTAGATCATCAAACACAGATGTTTCTTGAAGGAGTCAGTAGATCATCAAACACAGATGTTTCTTGAAGGAGTCAGTAGACTCCATCAAGCGCAAAGAGAGAGAAGATCGTTCCAAAGCTTAGAAGCAACAGTCTTGAAGGATTTCTCTCCTCTGGTCCTGAACCGTGTGCGGAACAGTTTAGAGATTTTTCTCAGTTGAAGGAAACAGTTTCTGTTCAGTTTTCTTCAGTGTTGAACAAGAGACATGTCTTTATCAAATACAACACCCAGGTTTCTCAGGCTCAGTTTGACAGACTGACTTAAGTCACTCAAGTATTGACTCAACCCTGTAACTTTATCATCAACAATCACCAGAGTTTGACTTTTTTCCACATTTAGCTTCAAAGTGTTTTCACTCATTGTTTGATTTCTAGCAACAATTGACAAAGTTCAGCCTCTGGAGCTCAGTTGGATCAACAGAGCAGTAGAGCTGGATGTCATCAGCAAACATGTGATAAGAAACATCAGGAAAATCTCTGAATGATTTTACCGAGGGGAATCAAGTACAGCAAAAACAATAAAGACCCAGAACAGAACCTTGAGGGACTCCACACAACAGATCTGCCGATTCAGACCTCATTTGATTGTCAGATACACTAAAACTGCGCCCAGAAAGGTAAGATGAGAACCATTCTAACACAGACCCAGGGTTTCATCTTGTTCACTAGTGCCGAAATATCACCCAAAGATACAGCAGTGAAGGAGGACCAAGAGGAGGAGAGGGGCTCAGAGACAGTAGGGGTTCCTAACAAAAAAGAGATTTTCTCTTTCAATTGATCAATTTAATTTTGTCAATGAAAAACCTCAACAATGCATTGATGTCAGCTTCACAGAAGACAGGCGTGATTTGAGGAGCAGGAAACAAGAGAGAATTAATCATTATATATAATGTGTGTATAATGTGTGTATATAATGAGATCACACTTCATATCAACCGTCGATGGTTAAACTAGTTTGAAAAGATACTAGAAACATATATTCACGTATGGATCAATAATTATTGATACGTTCATCATGTTCCTTCGTATTGAGTCAATATAACACAACAACAACACAATCAAATACATTATTGTCAAGACTCATGACGCGACTGAATCGTTTGACTCACGGATCATGACTTTCATCTCCAAACACCAAATCAGCGGTTTTGATTGACACACGTCTGATCCTATCAAATCTTGCTCCACTGGTCATTTCATCAAATGTCTTCTTTTATTTGTGTTTCTTTGTTTTATTTTGGTCATTGTTATTTTTCTTCTGTTTATTTTAATACATTTTTACATTTTTCTTTTTCGGTTTTCATGCTTTTTATTTATTTAGTTATTCTTTTGTTTCTCATGCAATTATTTTTATTATTTTTGGTGCTTTATTTGGTATTTAGTTGTAACTTTGAATGATCCAATCACATCTCTTGGTGCTTCACTCAATGGGCGGAGCTTATGACAAAGAAAGCATCCCCTTGGTCGATGTTGTAACTTGTGGTCCAATCAGCTGGAGCTTCACTAACATGTTTCCTGAGAGTGTGTCGAGTCAATCAAGTTGTTGTTATAGTAACACAATATCAAACATGTTGGACAACAGTCATGTGACCTGATGACATCATCACTCTCTTTGATGTCAATCAAGTGACGAGATGATTGGTTGTTTTTTTTATTCTCGTGTGAAATGTGTGTGTTTGTGAGTGTGTGATCATCTGTGTATTTGTTCCTGTTTGGTCACCTTTCCAGGGTGTCCCTTGCCTCCCATCCACTTCCCCTTTCCTTCCAAAGTGTGCGGTTCAGTGACTGGATGAAGCAACTTGTGCTGAAGTCGCCTGTGACTCCGACACGTCGAGCTCAGCAGCTTCTTCTCCAACGGTTTGGTGCACGAGTCGTAACAAGCTGTCGAGAAGTCGCTGGAACTGACATCAGAAAATAAGGGAAATTATTTTCTGCACTTTGGCTTATTTTTTAATGAAGTGAAAATGATTTCAGAGACAGAAGTTTTGACTCATTTACTCTTCGTAGTCGTACGTGAACATTAACAACCTCTTGAGAAACACAAACGCTGTCAGTTTGTGTTAAAGTTTCCAGAAACATGTAAACATGAAAATATCATTTTCTTTCTTTCTCTAATGAAATCAAGTCTTTCTATCAGAAATAATGTTGCAGACAAAACAGATTTTGTTCGTCTGGACTCGACTTTTGTTCTTCTGGACTCGACTTTTGTTCGTCTGGACTCGACTTTTGTTCTTCTGGACTCGACTTTTGTTCGTCTGGACTCGACTTTTGTTCTTCTGGACTCGACTTTTGTTCGTCTGGACTCGACTTTTGTTCTTCTGGACTAGACTTTTGTTCTTCTGGACTAGACTTTTGTTCGTCTGGACTAGACTTTTGTTCTTCTGGACTCGACTTTTGTTCGTCTGGACTCGACTTTTGTTCTTCTGGACTAGACTTTTGTTCTTCTGGACTAGACTTTTGTTCTTCTGGACTCGACTTTTGTTCTTCTGGACTCGACTTTTGTTCTTCTGGACTAGACTTTTGTTCTTCTGGACTAGACTTTTGTTCTTCTGGACTCGACTTTTGTTCTTCTGGACTCGACTTTTGTTCGTCTGGACTCGACTTTTGTTCTTCTGGACTAGACTTTTGTTCTTCTGGACTAGACTTTTGTTCGTCTGGACTAGACTTTTGTTCTTCTGGACTCGACTTTTGTTCGTCTGGACTCGACTTTTGTTCTTCTGGACTAGACTTTTGTTCTTCTGGACTCGACTTTTGTTCGTCTGGACTCGACTTTTGTTCGTCTGGACTAGACTTTTGTTCTTCTGGACTCGACTTTTGTTCTTCTGGACTCGACTTTTGTTCTTCTGGACTAGACTTTTGTTCTTCTGGACTCGACTTTTGTTCTTCTGGACTCGACTTTTGTTCGTCTGGACTCGACTTTTGTTCGTCTGGACTCGACTTTTGTTCGTCTGGACTCGACTTTTGTTCTTCTGGACTCGACTTTTGTTCTTCTGGACTAGACTTTTGTTCTTCTGGACTCGACTTTTGTTCTTCTGGACTAGACTTTTGTTCTTCTGGACTCGACTTTTGTTCGTCTGGACTCGACTTTTGTTCGTCTGGACTCGACTTTTGTTCGTCTGGACTCGACTTTTGTTCTTCTGGACTCGACTTTTGTTCTTCTGGACTCGACTTTTGTTCTTCTGGACTCGACTTTTGTTCGTCTGGACTCGACTTTTGTTCGTCTGGACTCGACTTTTGTTCGTCTGGACTCGACTTTTGTTCGTCTGGACTCGACTTTTGTTCGTCTGGACTCGACTTTTGTTCTTCTGGACTCGACTTTTGTTCGTCTGGACTCGACTTTTGTTCGTCTGGACTCGACTTTTGTTCTTCTGGACTCGACTTTTGTTCGTCTGGACTCGACTTTTGTTCTTCTGGACTCGACTTTTGTTCTTCTGGACTCGACTTTTGTTCTTCTGGACTCGACTTTTGTTCTTCTGGACTCTACTTTTGTTCTTCTGGACTCGACTTTTGTTCTTCTGGACTCGACTTTTGTTCTTCTGGACTCGACTTTTGTTCGTCTGGACTCGACTTTTGTTCGTCTGGACTCGACTTTTGTTCTTCTGGACTCGACTTTTGTTCTTCTGGACTCGACTTTTGTTCTTCTGGACTCGACTTTTGTTCTTCTGGACTCGACTTTTGTTCTTCTGGACTAGACTTTTGTTCTTCTGGACTCGACTTTTGTTCGTCTGGACTCGACTTTTGTTCGTCTGGACTCGACTTTTGTTCGTCTGGACTCGACTTTTGTTCGTCTGGACTCAACTTTTGTTCTTCTGGACTCGACTTTTGTTCGTCTGGACTCGACTTTTGTTCTTCTGGACTCGACTTTTGTTCTTCTGGACTCGACTTTTGTTCTTCTGGACTCGACTTTTGTTCGTCTGGACTCGACTTTTGTTCTTCTGGACTCGACTTTTGTTCTTCTGGACTCGACTTTTGTTCTTCTGGACTCGACTTTTGTTCTTCTGGACTCGACTTTTGTTCTTCTGGACTCGACTTTTGTTCTTCTGGACTCGACTTTTGTTCTTCTGGACTCGACTTTTGTTCTTCTGGACTCGACTTTTGTTCTTCTGGACTCGACTTTTGTTCTTCTGGACTCGACTTTTGTTCTTCTGGACTCGACTTTTGTTCTTCTGGACTCGACTTTTGTTCTTCTGGACTCGACTTTTGTTCTTCTGGACTCGACTTTTGTTCTTCTGGACGGTTCAGTGTTGAAATAGAGACATTTGTCAAACACCAGGTTCCTCAGTTTGACTGACATAAGTCACTCAAGTACTGACTCAACCCTGAACTTTATCATCAACAATAAGTTTGACTTTTGTCCACGTTTAGCTTCAAAGTGTTTTCACTCATTGTGTGATTTCTAAAGCGAACAACTGATCTTCTTCCATAAAATTACCCTCAGACTCTCTAACTCCCGAAACAACTCTCTCCACGCTTGTTTCTTTTGCATTTTTAACCCTCAGGTCTTCAGTTGTGTTGTTGTTGTGTAACTCTTGACGCAGGTGAACCTGCAGGTGTGTGTTTGGTTGAACACGACGTGTCTGCGCCGTCAACAAGAAGAAAAACATTAAAAACACGAAGATTCGAGTGTTTGTCCGACAGGAAGTGCTTCAGTGGTTGAGATGTAATGAGTTCAAGGCTAAACCAGGGCATCTATAGAGACCCGAGTCTCGAACCCTCAAGTCTCTCCAAGAGTGAACAACACTTCACTTCTTCCCTCTTCCGATGGCGCCGCTAACTAATGACTTGTTTCGGTCTCCATGGAAACACACGCGTGACGCGTCTGCTGTCGACGCTTCCATCTGTAGACACGACCCCCCCCCGGCAGAAATATGCCGACTCAGCCGAAGTTAAGAGAAGCTGCGATGATTTATGTCGTCCATTATCATCAGAAGTAAAACCAACGCGAGAAGATGAAACACGAGGCTTCAGGAAGAAAAAATGACTTGAAGATCTTTTGCTTTCGTACGACGTCGCTAATGTGCTCCTTACATTAAAACATCCTCTTCTTTTGAATAAAGACATTAGTATCTTTGGACTTTTTTTTTGACAAGACGTTTCTCGAGCTAAAAGCTCTTCATTAGCTCCAGAATATCTCGACGCGACCATTAAAGGTTTTGTGAATTTGGAATTATGTCGAGTAAACAAATGTGATGAATGTCGTCTCCAGGAAAATGTATTTTCTCTTTTCTTCACAGAATCATTTCTTGTTCCAACCTGTTCCTCACGTCTTCAATCTCAGTCTCTACCTTCTTACCGAGTTACCTTCTCGACTCTCACAGAGACTGATGTTTTACCCATAAAGCATCTCTACTGCTTTAAGATTTGAGTTATTTAAGCACAAACTTAAGGGTTAAAGGATATAAAAACTATTAATGAGCCACAAATCATTAACTAGTATCAACTCTGGTGTCGTTAAACATCAACTAGTATCAACTCTGGTGTCATTAAACATCAACTAGTATCAACTCTGGTGTCATTAAACATCAACTAGTATCAACTCTGGTGTCATTAAACATCAACTAGTATCAACTCTGGTGTCATTAAACATCAACTAGTATCAACTCTGGTGTCATTAAACATCAACTAGTATCAACTCTGGTGTCATTAAACATCAACTAGTATCAACTCTGGTGTCATTAAACATCAACTAGTATCAACTCTGGTGTCATTAAACATCAACTAGTATCAACTCTGGTGTCATTAAACATCAACTAGTATCAACTCTGGTGTCATTAAACATAAACTAGTGTCAACTCTGGTGACATTAAACATCAACTAGTATCAACTCTGGTGTCATTAAACATCAACTAGTGTCAACTCTGGTGTCATTAAACATCAACTAGTATCAACTCTGGTGTCATTAAACATCAACTAGTATCAACTCTGGTGTCATTAAACATCAACTAGTATCAACTCTGGTGTCATTAAATATCAACTAGTATCAACTCTGGTGTCATTAAACATCAACTAGTATCAACTCTGGTGTCATTAAACATCAACTAGTATCAACTCTGGTGTCATTAAACATCAACTAGTATCAACTCTGGTGTCATTAAACATAAACTAGTGTCAACTCTGGTGACATTAAACATCAACTAGTATCAACTCTGGTGTCATTAAACATCAACTAGTATCAACTCTGGTGTCATTAAACATCAACTAGTATAAACTCTGGTGTCATTAAACATCAACTTGTATCAACTCTGGTGTCATTAAACATCAACTAGTATCAACTCTGGTGTAATTAAACATCAACTAGTATAAACTCTGGTGTCATTAAACATCAACTAGTATCAACTCTGGTGTCATTAAACATCAACTAGTATCAACTTTGGTGTCATTAAACATAAACTAGTGTCAACTCTGGTGTCATTAAACATCAACTAGTATCAACTCTGGTGTCATTAAACATCAACTAGTATCAACTCTGGTGTCATTAAACATCAACTAGTATCAACTCTGGTGTCATTAAGCATCAACTAGTATCAACTCTGGTGTCATTAAACATCAACTAGTATCAACTCTGGTGTCATTAAACATCAACTAGTATCAACTCTGGTGTCATTAAGCATCAACTAGTATCAACTCTGGTGTCATTAAACATCAACTAGTATCAACTCTGGTGTCATTAAACATCAACTAGTATCAACTCTGGTGTCATTAAACATCAACTAGTATCAACTCTGGTGTCATTAAACATCAACTAGTATCAACTCTGGTGTCATTAAACATCAACTAGTATCAACTCTGGTGTCATTAAACATCAACTAGTATCTACTCTGGTGTCATTAAACATCAACTAGTATCAACTCTGGTGTCATTAAACATCAACTAGTATCAACTCTGGTGTCATTAAACATCAACTAGTATCAACTCTGGTGTCATTAAACATCAACTAGTATCAACTCTGGTGTCATTAAACATCAACTAGTATCAACTCTGGTGTCATTAAACATCAACTAGTATCTACTCTGGTGTCATTAAACATCAACTAGTATCATATCACATATCACAACAACACACACACACTGATGATACAATAGAGTCACACATCACAACAACACACACTGATGATACACTATAGTCACATATCACAACAACACACACACACTGATGATACAATAGAGTCACACATCACAACAACACACACACACTGATGATACAATAGAGTCACACATCACAACAACACACACTGATGATACAATATAGTCACATATCACAACAACACACACACACTGGTGATACAATAGAGTCACACATCACAACAACACACACACACTGATGATACAATAGAGTCACACATCACAACAACACACACTGATGATACAATATAGTCACATATCACAACAACACACACACACTGATGATACAATAGAGTCACACATCACAACAACACACACACACTGATGATACAATAGAGTCACACATCACAACAACACACACTGATGATACAATATAGTCACATATCACAACAACACACACACACTGGTGATACAATAGAGTCACACATCACAACAACACACACACACTGATGATACAATAGAGTCACACATCACAACAACACACACTGATGATACAATATAGTCACATATCACAACAACACACACACACTGATGATACAATAGAGTCAGACACCACAACAACACACACACTGATGATACAATAGAGTCAGACACCACAACAACACACACACTGATGATACAATAGAGTCACAACAACACAACAACACACACACACTGATGATACAATAGAGTCACAACAACACAACACACTGGACAAAATCAATACATGATATGTGACTCTGGCTCTTCTCTTCTCTCTCCATGTAACACCTGCTGGTATCTTCACCCAGTGTCGTGATCACAGGGTAGAGACGTAGATGTTCTGGCAGCTCGACTCTCCTTTTACACAACAATCAGTGCATCGTCCACTTAATCTCTGATGTTCCCACAATCCACCTGTCGATCTCACGCGCCATTTGGAGTTACAGGGATGGTTTGGTAAACTAGTTAGTTATTGATGCTATAGTTCTCTGAATAACTCTTCATATGTTATGTTAACATACCAGGTTCTCACTTCATGTAACGTAACATTATTCTGTTGTTGCCTCTAGTTTTATTTTAATCTTTCAAGATCACATGTCTGTTCTTGGATTTTATCAAATCAATTTCCCCCAAAAACACGACTTATACTCCAGTGCGACTTATATATGTTTTTACTTCTTTATTATGTATTTTATGTCTTGAGCGACTCGTGCTCCGGAGACACTTATAGTCCAGAACATACGGTACTTACTTACTTTACTTAAAACTTGTTTAAGAAACTTGTCTTTCATTCAGCGACGAAGACAATGAGGGACAGTTCAATGTTGAACGATGTCATGAACCCCAGAACCTTCTTCCTGCTTCAAGTTCAAACAATCATGTCTTCTCAGCACATTAAAGACTCAAGAATTAAAACACATTTACTAACAGGATAGATTCTCCTGCTTGAAGCTTCAAGAAGCAGCAAAAGTTCCTCCAGTCCCTCAGATCTCTATTAAAAACTCACCAGCTTTGTTCTTCCGCTCACCAACAAAGATGTGACGCTACTTTGATAGAACTGACGACGGGCTTTTGGCTGGAAACTTAAAAAAGTTTTACACTCTTTTCCTCTCTTCGTGGCTCTGACATTGAAGTTTGTGTTTGCGACGCCAGATACGATGTTGTAATGAAACCGCGATCACGTCCTTCGCGACCTTCTCGCAATAAATCAGCGAAATAATTTAACTAACAATCTGTCGTTCTCCCGAGAAAGTCTGCTCTAAATTAGCCGAAGCGATAAAATGTGAGAGAAAGATTTCTGGCGGTTGGACTCGTGCCCGTTCATTTTCCTCGGACGAGATGAGTTCACGGACTGACGGCGAGGAGTTATGTTGACGGGGCCGAAGGCTACGCAAAGACCGAGGGGATGATTCAGAGACGGATCTGATGGCGTTCCAGGGTTCTGATTGGATCTGGCTCCTGATGTGGCTCTGAATTAAGGGCGAGGTCTGAAGGGTTGATCCGATGTTTTAGCGAACGCTTGCCGACGCATCTAAAGACTGCCGTCTCCCAGAACCCATCGCTCAGGTCTGCGAAGGTCTCTCGTTCTTTGAAGTACTGCTGAGCGGTTGCTTCGCTGGACTACGTGACTTCCAAATACATTTTCTGTTTCTTTTAGTTTGAACTACATCTGAACATCAAGGAATATTTCAGCGGCGGGAGCAGATGGAGCCGGCGTACATTTCATAACTTTTATATCTTAACAATACACATTTTTTCTTTTGACCAAATCTATTTAGTAGAATACGTTTCCAGACTGAACAAAATTGACCAAACTGACAGGAAGTCTGGTTATGATGCAGTATTTTGATTAAAATACAATAAAATTCACTTGTACTCGTGATGGTGTTGATATAAATAATATATGGTCCTTATAGTATCTTAAACACTGATATATTTATCATTCATCATCTTGAATATTAATCTATCAGTGAAACCATCTGGTGGGCCACATAAATGCCTTGCTGGGTCTGATTTGGCCCGCAAGCCTCACTCATAAATTGCCAGTACAATGCAAGATGTGAAGAAACTATGAAAGAGAACTTTCATCTTCTGCAATAAACACTATTGAAGAAAACTAGATCCACTCCAGCAGGGGGCAGCGGCGAGCGTTAAGTAAACATGAAGCAGTAGATGAGTGAAGAAGCTAGAAATGTATGTTTGGGCCCAGAACAGACTAGAAAACATATAAAACTGTGATTTTGCTAAGTTAAACATGTGTATTTAGATGAACATCTAGACAGGCTTTCTTTCGGTCTCTACTCACCGTCTCTTTCTTTTGGTCTCTACTCGCCGTCTCTTTCTTTTGGTCTCTACTCGCCGTCTCTTTCTTTGAGGTCTCTACTCACCGTCTCTTTCTTTTGGTCTCTACTCACCGTCTCTTTCTTTTGGTCTCTACTCGCCGTCTCTTTCTTTGAGGTCTCTACTCACCGTCTCTTTCTTTTGGTCTCTACTCACCGTCTCTTTCTTTTGGTCTCTACTCACCGTCTCTTTCTTTTGGTCTCTACTCGCCGTCTCTTTCTTTGAGGTCTCTACTCACCGTCTCTTTCTTTTGGTCTCTACTCGCCGTCTCTTTCTTTGAGGTCTCTACTCGCCGTTTTCTTCTTTGGTTCTCAACCCGCCGCCCATAGATCAGATGGTATTCCAAGAGCTTTGTCTTTACGCTTAAATCTCTTTTCAACAACAGAGATCGATGCATCGTCTGCATAAACGTTGATTTTGCCCTAATCCCAATTCTTCCCTCACACGTAAACAAGACTCTGAGATACTTTAATTCCTCCACCTGATCCCAGAGAGGACAACCATTATCATTCTGACTGAGAAATATCCTGGAGTTAGTGAGTTACAAGTCCTAAAAATGTCAAATCAATTCCTGTGACTTGAGTTGGTGAACTGGACGCTGGGTTGTGCCATTGAAAGGCTGCATTGTTGTGAGTCTCTGCCTCACAGGAAGTGTGGGGATTTTGTGTTCCGATGAACCGACCCTCCCCAGCCTCGTACGTGGAGATAGAATGAAAGACAGACTCATGGATGAGTTTAAGAAAAATGCTCGTTTAGTGAATTATGCAAAATTCAGAGACAAACTTACGTGAATACGGGCGCTAGCAAGCAGAGCGATCTATCAACAGAGAGATCTAGCAGCAGAGAGATCTATCAACAGAGATCTATCAACAGAGAGATCTATCGCAGACGTCTTCGAATGCCAGAACGCCAAGACAAAATGGTGGATCTTTATAGTAGAATATTCAGTTTAACGCCACTAGTCAAATGTACATGTAGGATTGGTCAGTAACTGTAAACATTTGATTCTAAGATGGCTGGTCGCACGTGATCGTAGTGGAAACTTACCAAAGGTTGTTGTCTTCTAGAGAGAATCTGTTCCCAGCGACTTGCTGGACTGTTGTGTCTTTCAGTGTGAGTTCTCTAACAGGTGTCCACAGACTTGCTGGGAATCTGGGATTGTTTAATCTTTCTGTGTGTGTGAGGCTTTGTGACCTCGGCCTTTGAGTTGTGAACCTGAGTTTAGTTTAAGTGAATGCAATGCAAGACAATGATTATTTAATATGAATTAAATATGAAAGATGATCAGTTAATCAAGTGACTATTTGAAATGTGTGTTAAATCTAGATGATTGATTACAGTAAAGTTGTCATTTCCTTACAGAAGTGAGTTTGACAAAAATAACTTGAAAAACATGATTTCTACTCTGAGATACTGTTGTTCGACAGTTAAGTAGAAAATGTTCTGCGGTTGTTGACAAGGTCATAACTTCCACGCTGAGTTTTGAGTAGGAAGACGTTCGACAACTAATTGGATTCTTCGTTCAACGCTTTTGAAGGAGTTGTTTGGTTATCACCTGGTTGTCGGTGCGACGCTCAGGATAATCAGACGTGTGTGTGAGCTGAGTGAAGTCATTTGCTTCTGTCTCCAGTCGACCATCAGCAACACAACGTTCGACACTCTTAACGTTGTGAGTCGGCGGCGACTCCTGCCGAACGTACGACAACGTTCAAGTCAAATGTTGCACGAAACCCGCTCTGATCGTGAGTGAAATGTTATTATTGTTACGTCGGCACGAGAGGAGGGAACGATCTCAAAGTGCTTTTAGAAGTTTGACAAATTCATTTGGATCAAACGCACAAAGAGAAAACCTGCTCGACACAAATGACTCGCTACGATTGTCGTCATAGCAACGTCCATTTGTGTTGATTGTTTTGGAGTGTGTGATATTACAAACCTTTTCTGTTCTGAATTTGTGTGATTTAATTTTGTTTAACTATAATTGACGGAGAAAGTGTATTTGTTGTAGCTTTGGATAAAATATTTGTTTTAAACGTTGATATAATGAAGAAGAGAATAAAGACGTAAGAAATAAATGTATTTGTTTGGTTTAAAAATGTTTGTGTTTAAAAATATATTATAACTAATTCGACTGCAAAGGGGAAACACTTTCGTCGAGATGGATCTGTTGTCAAGTTTGTTCAATAACAAATGCCAAGAAAATTATTTTACAAACACGCATTTTTATTGAAACCGGATGATGACAAAAGTCGAGTCCAGAAGAACAAAAGTTGAGTCCAGAAGAACAAAAGTCGAGTCCAGACGAACAAAAGTCGAGTCCAGAAGAACAAAAGTTGAGTCCAGAAGAACAAAAGTCGAGTCCAGAAGAACAAAAGTTGAGTCCAGAAGAACAAAAGTTGAGTCCAGAAGAACAAAAGTCGAGTCCAGAAGAACAAAAGTCGAGTCCAGAAGAACAAAAGTTGAGTCCAGAAGAACAAAAGTCGAGTCCAGAAGAACAAAAGTCGAGTCCAGAAGAACAAAAGTTGAGTCCAGAAGAACAAAAGTCGAGTCCAGACGAACAAAAGTCGAGTCCAGAAGAACAAAAGTCGAGTCCAGAAGAACAAAAGTCGGGTCCAGAAGAACAAAAGTCGAGTCCAGAAGAACAAAAGTCGAGTCCAGAAGAACAAAAGTCGAGTCCAGAAGAACAAAAGTCGAGTCCAGACGAACAAAAGTCGGGTCCAGAAGAACAAAAGTCGGGTCCAGAAGAACAAAAGTCGAGTCCAGAAGAACAAAAGTCGAGTCCAGACGAACAAAAGTCGGGTCCAGAAGAACAAAAGTCGGGTCCAGAAGAACAAAAGTCGAGTCCAGAAGAACAAAAGTCGAGTCCAGACGAACAAAAGTCGAGTCCAGAAGAACAAAAGTCGAGTCCAGAAGAACAAAAGTCGAGTCCAGAAGAACAAAAGTCGAGTCCAGAAGAACAAAAGTCGGGTCCAGAAGAACAAAAGTCGAGTCCAGAAGAACAAAAGTCGAGTCCAGACGAACAAAAGTCGAGTCCAGAAGAACAAAAGTCGAGTCCAGAAGAACAAAAGTCGGGTCCAGAAGAACAAAAGTCGAGTCCAGAAGAACAAAAGTCGAGTCCAGACGAACAAAAGTCGGGTCCAGAAGAACAAAAGTCGAGTCCAGAAGAACAAAAGTCGGGTCCAGAATAACAAAAGTCTAGTCCAGACGAACAAAAGTCGGGTCCAGAAGAACAAAAGTCGGGTCCAGAAGAACAAAAGTCGAGTCCAGAAGAACAAAAGTCGGGTCCAGACGAACAGACTTAGAACAATCTTTGAACGAAACCTTCATTTCTAGTCACCAGTAAATCCTTCACGTGTTAACACATCATCTTTTAAGATCATTAGTGACGTTGCTCGACGGCTCAAAGGCAGCATGAAGGTCCTGCTCACGCTCCTGCAGCAGCTGAGATGATGCATCACAGGCAAGAGTTAAAACAAACACTCACTGGAACCTGGTTCCTGGGAAGGTAAACACACGGTAATTACATCTTGTCACTCCTGGTATTTTACGCTGCAACAGAACAAACACGGCTTCTGTCGTCGCAACAGAACGTTCGTTAAGTCGTCGTTGAGATTGTGATTCAGCAGTGACTTGACTGACACTCACGGAGCCTTTTATTTTGCTTGATTCCCTGCACTCGAAGCCACCGCCAATAAATGTCAGGCGCGGTAAACACTTGTGATCAAATCGCAGCTGAGCAGCGTTTGGGTTCTGCTGGGATTACAAAAGGTTCTACTGTGGAAATGGCACATTAAACAAATGGATCATTTCCCTGCGGTGACGAGGGTATTTATTCGCGCTGCCCTTTCCCGGCGAGTCCCACTCATTCAAACACCCGACGCGCCGCCAGATCCCACATGAGGAATTGTTTCAGTTTCACGGAGGCAGGGAAGGTCTGCCGGCTCCGAGCTGTTCCATCAGACCACGGATCAGCAATTCTTTCTGGATGGAAAGACTGATTCAAAAGGCGCCGCAGGATTCGATGTTAAACATTTTAACATATAAATGGAAAGAGGAAAAATATACAATAATTTGAGCAATTAATCAATATCAAGTTGATAATAGTACTATTGTTACTTGTCTTGACCTTCTCCAGTTTCAATGAACATTCATGGCTTGTTCTCCAACATTTTATCTTCATGATTTCCATCTTTTCTTAAAAGTTCTCCTCATCCGTCCGTTCTCTCCATTCAACCTCTTTCCTCCGCACTTCTAGTTCAATTTAAAAACTATAATAAACTGTTGTCTTCAGAGAAAGACTTGAATTAATGACATTCATGACATTTGGTTGTTTTGCAAGTAAGTGTCGTTCTCTGCAGACACGTGACGACGTCTTCTTGCTTTTCCTCTTTTTTATTGTGTTTTTGAAGAAAGTGTTGTTAGAAATCTTTCCATCAGTCGTTCCTTTTCTAACCAAAGTGATTCAAGAAGAGAAAATAAAAGTTATAAATATATAATCTGTCGTGATCTGAATGGAACAGAACACAAGTGTCTCAATAACACAAACATACAAATGAATTTACACAAAGCCCAAATCAAAACAAAATATCTCAACACACAACTAGAGTCCAATATCTCCAAAAAACAAAATTTAAACCAGAAAAAACAGGAAACTTAAACCAAATAGACGAATCTGAGGAAAAACAGTCAAAACTCTCTCAAAAACAACTTCAATACTCGTCAGGGAAAGAATAAAAATCATCAATAAAATCCCCAAAGCAAAGAAAAACAAGAGGAAGAATCACGTTCAGATCACTGAGGTGATTATTGATTAGATAATTGATCAGCTCCAGCTGTGATCCATCAGTCAAACCAGGGGAAAGAGAGGGAGAAACAAAATAAAACCACAATAAAAGGAAAACATCAGAACTTAGAGATTGATTAAGATCTAGTGTTTTATAAATATTGGAACATTTGTGTATCAGATCAGCCACGACCTTGAAGACTAGTGACATGTCAATGAAACAGTTGATTATTATCTATTAGTTATATATTATATAAGTTAAGTAACATTTGAAGTATTATGATACAGTGTTTTCTTCGTGAAGGACAGTCTTGGATCATGTATAATGTTTCATTGAATTGAAATGAAATCAAATGAAAGACAATGAATCATGATACACCATCAATTGTTTCATGAAGCCTCATCAACACGTTTATACTGATGAGGGAACTATCAGTTCACAATTGAATTAGGTGTAAGATGCAAGTCAACCTCACATAAGTGTATGTTTAGATAAATACAAGATCAATTTACTTCGTTAAACTATTGAAGAACACAATTGTCATTTAAAAACAACAGTTTTTTTAAAGCCTTTTTACTACTTTAGTCCCACACAGTTTTCACGTGTAATGTATAAGAATATATTTTTATTTAGTCCCATACAAATATTCTCAAGTGACTGTACAATCATCACAAACACAACAACAGATAATAACAGATTTTTATCCAAAGTGCTTCTTAGAAGAGGATTCATCGTCAACATAAATCATATCAAGATACAAAACTCAAGGTCAACACTCGAGTGACGCAAAATGTCTTTGTATATGTTTGTGTGTCTGTGAGTGTGTGTTTCATCACTTTATTGGCAAATGTTTTGCCTTTTTTGTTCTGTTCTGTTGGAGAGAGTTGACATTCATGCATCCAGTTGAGGGACGACAGGACTGTGGAGGGGTTTGGGCTGTTGTGATGACAAGTTGTGTATCATCTGCTCAGCAATGAAATGAAAGTCTGTGTTTCCCTGATGACGTGACCGAGGGGAAGCATATATACGGTGAAAAGTATGGGGCCGAGGACTGACCCTTGAGGAACGCCACAGGTGACGGGGAACGGGCCTTGACTTACATCCTCAGGACGACACATGTTCAACCTATCAGTGAAGTAAGACTTGAACCAAAGCAGTGGTCAGTCAGTCTCACGGTGTGGTCGACAGTGTCAAACGCCGCCGTCAGGTCTAGGAGGATGAGGAGTGATGGTGACCCTGAGTCATCAGGATGTGGTCCATTACCCTCAGCAGAGCTGTCTCCGTCCTTTAGCTGTATGGCAACTGTTTTCTCAAGAACCTAGGAAAACGGGGAAGTTTCGAGATAGGCCTGTGCAAAGTCGTCAGGGTCCAGGGAGGGGTTTCTTCAGGACGGACAACAGCAGCTCTGAGGTGAGCAGTTTGAAGTGATAGATGAACAGCTTGAGTGATGAGTGGGCAGATGATGGAGATATGTGATCCAAACAGAGTGGACGGGAAAAGGGTCTAAGCAGCAGGTGGTCCGCTTCATTCCTCTAATGATCCACTTTATGTGGTTCTGCTGGACATCGGAGAAGTGAGAGAGGGGCACCAGACTCCGGCGAGTAGGTCTGGAACAGGGGAGGACGAGGAGCTGGGCCTGATGTTCTTGACTTCCTCTCTGAAGAAGTCAATGCTTGTAGCTTGTGACGGTGCTTGTGGCTTCAGGAGGTCACTTATTGAAGAGAAGAGTTTCCTAGAGTTCCTGGTGTTCTGGCTGATGAGGTAAGAGTAGAAGGAGGTCCGTTTATCTGTCTTGGCAGTAGATGTTTTGATGCTCACGTAATGCCAGCTTGTGAACTGTGAGCCTAGTACATTCGAGTTGGCGTTTCCAGTGCACGGCCAGATGTTTTTACTGTCCGTAGTTCCTGTGAGTACGAGGAAGCAGAGCGTTGACACATGACTTCACACAGCTCGACAGGAGCATGAAGGTCAAGAATGATGCTCAGAGGTGCTACAGTGCTGCACTAGCTCATCCAGTTTCAAAGTCTGAGCGCTTGACGTGCTGGAGATCTCTGGCCAGATTCACCGGGACTATCGGTTTCAGATTCCCTGAAGATCATCTGGCGAAGCAGGCTCAGGAAACTCTGCTGCTCGAGGACAGGAGGTCAACATGGATGTTGGTGTCTACACATGCAGTGATGTGAGGAGATCATAGAGTTTGGTTTTTGGGGGACGGTAGATTACTTCTCTTCTACCTGTGAAGTGTCCTTGAAATGTGTGCACTCTTAAATATCAACTATTATTGTTACTATTATGTTCAATATGTTGCACAGAGAAGATCCGTTCTTGATATGAAGAAAAATAGAAGATCAACAGTGAAGCTTTGAAAAGGAAACAAAAAGAGCAGAGGAGCTAGTACAGACCCTTGTGGGACCCCAGAAGAATGGAGGACCTGGTTCTGGGAATGAGAAGGTTCTCTGATCATCACATGTTTCAGTAGCTGCTTCATCTCCAGGGTCTCGTACGAGTTAAAGTCCAGACTCGTGCCTCAGACCTGAGAGACTCTCGACCCGCGTGAGACAACAGCAACAAATCTGTCGTCACTTCTAAATATAATCTCTCCTGAGAGCGAAGACAACTGTGGTCCAGCACAGCCGGCAGCTCAGATAGTCCCACTTTCTTTTGATGCTGACTCATCCCTGATCTGTGTCTCCTCGTGAAGGACTCACCGGGTCCAGCCTCGGACCAGGACCACGTACTGGGTTCTAACTGTTCTATGAGGAAGATTCTGTGATTCAAGGATTTTATTTTAATTTCATTCACATCAGCTTTTGGAACCATCTCTGTGTTTGAAGATCTACTGAAGAAACATCTGAAGACACTTTTATTTGAGCGTGTCCTTGATTCTCTGAGACTCTTGTGTTTGTCGTGTTGAGGAAGAAGTTTTTGTTTATTTTTCAATAAGAATAATTGGAAAAATTGAATCAAATAAAATGTAGTTTTAATAAAAACAAACAAACAAAAAAAATAGTTTTACTAAAAACACTTTTTCCACTTAATAAAAAAAAGACTTACAAACTTTTTTCCATTTAAAAAAAGTCAGGAGCTCAGGAGGAGTTTTCGTGTCCAAACTGACTTTGTAAACCATCAGTTCAACAAACTTCGCGTTGATGTAAATAGTTGAAATCGTCGAAATCATGATGTTAGTTCGATGGTCAGTGTTTCCTGAGGTGACGATAAAGTTTGGATCAATTGTTTCCTCTGAGGGACGTTGAAGGAAAATATCTGTTTGGTTTAAAGATATTATAATTATTGACATGTTTTGAAACACAAAATAAAAGCCAAGTTCTCAACTTCAACAAATGTTTTTTTTTATATATGTATTTACTTCTATATCACAGATGCCTATTTTTCTTCTTTTGTTCCTGATAAAAAGTGAGTTTTTTCAAGAAAGTATTTAATAGTACTACTATAAAAATACAAGCTGCTGAATTGACTTTTCTCCGGAGTGTGTCTGGAACCTTTTGTTTTACATGACTTTAATGAATATAGTACACATAGTTTGTGAAGGAAGTGTCAACTCTTCATAACTAACTTTCATACGTCTCTGACTCCAACAATGTTTTACTTTCATGGTCCGCACGTGAGTAACAACCGCAGTAGCAGCAAAAATGAGTTTATATAATGTTTCAACCTTTAAAGGTTGAAGAATGACCTTCAGTAGTTTTCGGCACAAACCACTTCCTGTCGACGTTAAAATCCTCCGTTTGAAGAGAAACTGATGGTTGTGTCGTCAGACGTCGTCCAGGAGATCGAAGGGAAAAATGTCTCAAAACATTTATTGAAATCAAAAGATGGAGGTCGCAGAGGAGGGTCTTTCCCAGTCTCTTCAGGCGAGAGGCAGGGGACACCCTGGACAGGAGGCCAGTCTGTCTCCGGACACACAAAGACACACAACCATTCACACACACACTCATACCTACAGACATGTTCTCAATCCACCTCTGAATGAATTTGGACTGTGGGAGGAAACTGGAGTGCCCGGAGTAAACCCACATTTGAAGGACATGAAAAGTCTACATCTTGAAATAAAATGAAAGTTATTGTGTCCAACATTGATGAATAATTACATACAGAACTTTACAATGAATGTTACGGTCCTTTACCATCTCTTATCGTTTGTCCGTCTATTGACATGTATTTAAAACTATAGTTATTGATACTTTAGGTCGACTACTTTTAAAGTTGTGTTTGTTCTTTCACATATATTGTGTCTATCGTTTCACCAGTCGAGTACCGAGCGACTGCAGCCAATCGCGTGACTCGCAGACGATCACATGACCAGACATCACCCGTCGAGTACCGAGCGACTGCAGCCAATCGCGTGACTCGCAGACGATCACATGACCAGACATCACCAGTCGAGTACCGAGCGACTGCAGCCAATCGCGTGACTCGCAGACGATCACATGACCAGACATCACCAGTCGAGTACCGAGCGACTGCAGCCAATCGCGTGACTCGCAGACGATCACATGACCAGACATCACCAGTCGAGTACCGAGCGACTGCAGCCAATCGCGTGACTCGCAGACGATCACATGACCAGACATCACCTGTCGAGTACCGAGCGACTGCAGCCAATCGCGTGACTCGGAGACGATCACATGACCAGACATCACCAGTCGAGTACCGAGCGACTGCAGCCAATCGCGTGACTCGCAGACGATCACATGACCAGACATCACCAGTCGAGTACCGAGCGACTGCAGCCAATCGCGTGACTCGCAGACGATCACATGACCAGACATCACCGGTCGAGTACCGAGCGACTGCAGCCAATCGCGTGACTCGCAGACGATCACATGACCAGACATCACCAGCCGAGTACCGAGCGACTGCAGCCAATCGCGTGACTCGCAGACGATCACATGACCAGACATCACCAGTCGAGTACCGAGCGACTGCAGCCAATCGCGTGACTCGCAGACGATCACATGACCAGACATCACCAGTCGAGTACCGAGCGACTGCAGCCAATCGCGTGACTCACAGACGATCACATGACCAGACATCACCAGTCGAGTACCGAGCGACTGCAGCCAATCGCGTGACTCGCAGACGATCACATGACCAGACATCACCAGTCGAGTACCGAGCGACTGCAGCCAATCGCGTGACTCGCAGACGATCACATGACCAGACATCACCAGTCGAGTACCGAGCGACTGCAGCCAATCGCGTGACTCGCAGACGATCACATGACCAGACATCACCAGTCGAGTACCGAGCGACTGCAGCCAATCGCGTGACTCGCAGACGATCACATGACCAGACAACACCAGTCGAGTACCGAGCGACTGCAGCCAATCGCGTGACTCGCAGACGATCACATGACCAGACATCACCCGTCGAGTACCGAGCGACTGCAGCCAATCACGTGACTCGCAGACGATCACATGACCAGACATCACCAGTCGAATACCGAGCGACTGCAGCCAATCGCGTGACTCGCAGACGATCACATGACCAGACATCACCAGTCGAATACCGAGCGACTGCAGCCAATCGCGTGACTCGCAGACGATCACATGACCAGACATCACCAGTCGAGTACCGAGCGACTGCAGCCAATCGCGTGACTCGCAGACGATCACATGACCAGACATCACCAGTCGAGTACCGAGCGACTGCAGCCAATCGCGTGACTCGCAGACGATCACATGACCAGACATCACCAGTCGAGTACCGAGCGACTGCAGCCAATCGCGTGACTCACAGACGATCACATGACCAGACATCACCAGTCGAGTACCGAGCGACTGCAGCCAATCGCGTGACTCGCAGACGATCACATGACCAGACATCACCCGTCGAGTACCGAGCGACTGCAGCCAATCGCGTGACTCGCAGACGATCACATGACCAGACATCACCAGTCGAATACCGAGCGACTGCAGCCAATCGCGTGACTCACAGACGATCACATGACCAGACATCACCAGTCGAGTACCGAGCGACTGCAGCCAATCGCGTGACTCGCAGACGATCACATGACCAGACATCACCAGTCGAATACCGAGCGACTGCAGCCAATCGCGTGACTCACAGACGATCACATGACCAGACATCACCAGTCGAGTACCGAGCGACTGCAGCCAATCGCGTGACTCGCAGACGATCACATGACCAGACATCACCAGTCGAGTACCGAGCGACTGCAGCCAATCGCGTGACTCACAGACGATCACATGACCAGACATCACCAGTCGAGTACCGAGCGACTGCAGCCAATCGCGTGACTCGCAGACGATCACATGACCAGACATCACCAGTCGAGTACCGAGCGACTGCAGCCAATCGCGTGACTCGCAGACGATCACATGACCAGACATCACCAGTCGAGTACCGAGCGACTGCAGCCAATCGCGTGACTCGCAGACGATCACATGACCAGACATCACCCGTCGAGTACCGAGCGACTGCAGCCAATCACGTGACTCGCAGACGATCACATGACCAGACATCACCCGTCGAGTACCGAGCGACTGCAGCCAATCGCGTGACTCGCAGACGATCACATGACCAGACATCACCCGTCGAGTACCGAGCGACTGCAGCCAATCGCGTGACTCGCAGACGATCACATGACCAGACATCACCCGTCGAGTACCGAGCGACTGCAGCCAATCGCGTGACTCGCAGACGATCACATGACCAGACATCACCAGTCGAGTACCGAGCGACTGCAGCCAATCGCGTGACTCACAGACGATCACATGACCAGACATCACCAGTCGAGTACCGAGCGACTGCAGCCAATCGCGTGACTCGCAGACGATCACATGACCAGACATCACCAGTCGAGTACCGAGCGACTGCAGCCAATCGCGTGACTCGCAGACGATCACATGACCAGACATCACCAGTCGAGTACCGAGCGACTGCAGCCAATCGCGTGACTCGCAGACGATCACATGACCAGACATCACCAGTCGAGTACCGAGCGACTGCAGCCAATCGCGTGACTCGCAGACGATCACATGACCAGACAACACCAGTCGAGTACCGAGCGACTGCAGCCAATCGCGTGACTCGCAGACGATCACATGACCAGACATCACCCGTCGAGTACCGAGCGACTGCAGCCAATCACGTGACTCGCAGACGATCACATGACCAGACATCACCAGTCGAATACCGAGCGACTGCAGCCAATCGCGTGACTCGCAGACGATCACATGACCAGACATCACCAGTCGAATACCGAGCGACTGCAGCCAATCGCGTGACTCGCAGACGATCACATGACCAGACATCACCAGTCGAGTACCGAGCGACTGCAGCCAATCGCGTGACTCGCAGACGATCACATGACCAGACATCACCAGTCGAGTACCGAGCGACTGCAGCCAATCGCGTGACTCGCAGACGATCACATGACCAGACATCACCAGTCGAGTACCGAGCGACTGCAGCCAATCGCGTGACTCACAGACGATCACATGACCAGACATCACCAGTCGAGTACCGAGCGACTGCAGCCAATCGCGTGACTCGCAGACGATCACATGACCAGACATCACCCGTCGAGTACCGAGCGACTGCAGCCAATCGCGTGACTCGCAGACGATCACATGACCAGACATCACCCGTCGAGTACCGAGCGACTGCAGCCAATCGCGTGACTCGCAGACGATCACATGACCAGACATCACCAGTCGAATACCGAGCGACTGCAGCCAATCGCGTGACTCACAGACGATCACATGACCAGACATCACCAGTCGAGTACCGAGCGACTGCAGCCAATCGCGTGACTCGCAGACGATCACATGACCAGACATCACCAGTCGAATACCGAGCGACTGCAGCCAATCGCGTGACTCACAGACGATCACATGACCAGACATCACCAGTCGAGTACCGAGCGACTGCAGCCAATCGCGTGACTCGCAGACGATCACATGACCAGACATCACCAGTCGAGTACCGAGCGACTGCAGCCAATCGCGTGACTCACAGACGATCACATGACCAGACATCACCAGTCGAGTACCGAGCGACTGCAGCCAATCGCGTGACTCGCAGACGATCACATGACCAGACATCACCCGTCGAGTACCGAGCGACTGCAGCCAATCACGTGACTCGCAGACGATCACATGACCAGACATCACCCGTCGAGTACCGAGCGACTGCAGCCAATCGCGTGACTCGCAGACGATCACATGACCAGACATCACCCGTCGAGTACCGAGCGACTGCAGCCAATCGCGTGATTCACAGACGATCACATGACCAGACATCACCAGTCGAGTACCGAGCGACTGCAGCCAATCGCGTGACTCGCAGACGATCACATGACCAGACATCACCAGTCGAGTACCGAGCGACTGCAGCCAATCGCGTGACGATTGAAAATGTTACTGATTGAATTCAATTATTAAAAAAGTAATAATTAATTAAAAACATGTATCATTCAAACGTTAAAGGTTTCAATACTTAACGACTTGCTTCTCTTCAGTCGAACCACATCACGTCGTCTTCGCCGCACGAGAGTAAACAAGACGCTCCAGAATCTCCTGATCTGCTGTCGTCGCTGAAAGACTCGCGAGGATGAACTGAATCAACTCGTACACGCCTGACATTAAGCGTCGCGTGTTATCGGCGTCGGCATAGCGACGTCTCCTCTGATCTTATCGCTCGCGAGGAAGTGGACGTCGGCCACGACGCCAGTCAATTAGCCGAGAAGAAAAAGAGGCTTTGAACGTCAACGGAGCTGTTTTTCATCTACAAGAAACCGCGATAGCGAGAGTTTGTTGTCGCGTGAAGCTTCTGTGTCGGCGCCTGTTGCTGGAGGAAGATGTTGACATGACTTCAGTCACACCCACAGACTTTACAGAAGCTAACGTAGTCGTGAACATGAACTTCAACTGTTTCTTCTCGTCTCACAAACACGACCTGAGAGTCTCTGGGCAAATATCTTGAATATCTTGACGTGTACTTTACCATGTACTTCAACCATGTACTTTACCATGTACTTCAACTCAAACGTCTCTGGAAGAAAAGTCATCGATGCGTCTCTACTTGACTTTAGTTTGCTAACACTCGGGTCACAACGTTTTGACGATCACCTAGCCCAGGGGTTCCTTTAATGCCGGCGTTATATTCACAGACTGACCTTGAGATAAAAACTGTACAAATAAATCATACACAGCAGATCTGGGAAAACTTTCTTAAACGAGGCCCTCCTGAGGTCAAAGATCGCGGAGAAACATTTTTATTTAATATTTATTAATTTAATTCAATATTTGACTAATAGCGTTTTTTTTCATGACCATTTTTGTCAGTTTTTATTTCACTTTAAATGATAAAAGTGAATATAAAATCATATTTGGACAAACTGTCCTTTTATATCGGATTAAAAAACCAATATAAGTAAGTAAGTAATTTTTATTTCTATAGCGCTTTTCTAGACCAGGGTCACAAAGCGCTTAGTTTTTTATAATATATTATAAATATAATAGTTATATATAAACACATAAATACTATTTATGGCTATGAATGTATTACTTTGAGTTCATTTGTTCTTCTATGGACGTATATCAGTGTCAAAATGTTTATTCTATGGACGTATATCTGTGTCAAAAGAATATTACTTGATATGATATTGAGGTAATTGTTGAAACTTCTTTTATTCAAATGTTGTTGTTTTTGGCTTTTAGCCAATCGTGGGATGCGAAGACGATCACATGACTGATAGAGCCAGTAGCTCAGTGCTCGTTTAGTATTGTCTGTCACTATTATACCATCAATTCATATTGAATTGAAAAGACTACAAATGATGAAATATTGAACTTAGAAAGTTTATCTATACATTTTTGGAACAAGGATATAAAACTCTATGAGTTATGAAACAACTGTCTCTAAGGCGACACTTAGAACGAGTCGCCAGCCTGAAGAACAATTAACCTCTGAATGTGTTTGGGAGGAACCTGGAGTACCTAGAGACCGCAGGGAAAACATAGATGGCGTTCAGACTCAACGCTCCGCCGTGTGAGCGGATCTATTACTGCGTCCCCTGCAGGAGCCAAACTAACAACAGCTTTAATGTCTTTCTCTGGCTCGGCGGACGCTGCAGCACAGACGAGTGAATGTGTCTCACAGAGTAGTTTCATGTAAAGCCACCGACGGCAGTGCTAATGGCCGGCAGCCATCTTGGAAAGGCCAGTCATCCGTGTTGGCAGCGAAGCTTTGGAAAGTTGTTGCTCTAACTTTTTAATTCAGAACATTTATAGCAGCTTCGAAAAGAGTGTTAGCATTATTAACGTTTCTCCTCAGAAATACACTGTGAAGCGAACAATACGATACGATACGATACGATACGATACGATGCGATGCGATACGATACGATACGATACGATACGATACGATACGATACGATACGATACGATACGGTACTGTAAGGTACGATACGATACGATACGATACGGTCAGTACTGTAAGGTACGATACGATACGATACGATACGATACGATACGATACGATACGATACGATACGATACGATACGATACGGTACTGTAAGGTACGATACGATACGATACGGTCAGTACTGTAAGGTACGATACGATACGATACGATACGATACGATACGATACGATACGATACGATACGATACGATACGGTACGGTACTGTAAGGTACGATACGATACGATACGATACGATACGATACGATACGATACGATACGATACCGTATCGTACAATACAATACAGTAATCGATGACTGGATAACAGACTGAGAATAAAAAGAGTTTTATAGTTGAGCCGTCGACGTCGTCAGGTCAAATAATGATTATTTAATGATTTATTCTAGTGATGGATTGATGACGTGTCGTTAAACAGCAGATTAAGTTTCATGATACAGTGATACTTTGTTGCGAAAGACCACTAGATGTCACCGTCTGCTTCATCATCTTTGTCTCTGATCTACTAACCTGGTAATCATTTTAAACTGAGAGTGACTTCTAGTGGCATTTGAAGTGTCAGACACTGTATCATGAAACAGCTGATGAAGTATTGTGATACATTCATTCTAAAATACCATGTTTCACTCTCTGCCTTATAGTCTCAAGGATCATCTGACTCGACCAAACCTTGATATTGTTTCATGATACATCAAATCTGTTTGATACTGTATCATGAAACAGCTGATAAAGTATCGTGATACATTCATTCTAAAATACAATGTTTCATTCTGCTTTATATTCGTAGATTGACTAACTCAATCAATGTATCATGATACATCAAAGCTGTTTGATACTGTATCATGAAACAGCTGATAAAGTATCGTGATACATTCATTCTAAAATACCATGTTTCACTCTGCTTTATATTCATAGATTGACTAACTCAATCAATATATCATGATACATCAAAGTGCTTGACGCTGTATCATGATACATCAAAGCTGTTTGACACTGTATCATGATACATCAAAGCTGTTTGACACTGTATCATGATACCTGATCAAAGGCCACTAGATGGCACTATAAGCTTAAACAATGAATGACAAGTTAAAATAGTAGATCCGAGACTCATGTTATTAAACAGAGAGTGACATCTAGTGGCTTTCAATATGAAGACACTGCATCGTGATACAGCATCAGCTGTTTCATGAAGCCTCATCAACACATCACTAGTTCACAAATGTCAATCATTCCTCTTGAGTCACATGACTTGACCTTAAACATGGAGCCACAGCGAAGCTCATGGAAAGCAGTGATGATGATAGAATTTAAACAATCAGGAAGTGATGTTTGTCTGTAATTCCATTATAATTTATTTTTTGTTTTAGGTTATTTTTTGCCATTATCACGACTAACATCACTAAATATTCAAGTAGTCATGTATTTAGTTTATTCCATTTGTTCATAAAATAATCCTCTGACGAGAACGAAAAAAGTTAATCTTATGAAAAGACAAAAGATAGAAATACTACAAGAAACTTGCCAGACATTGAAGAACAAACACTAAGAAAAGACTCAAATGATATCACAGTTTTTACTGGGATCGTTTGAATTATGATACATTTCACAGAGTTGTATCGTGTAAAATGGATCGATCCACGATTCTTTGGTCCCTTTCGTAAATTCAGTCAATTGTAGTCGTTTCGTTCGTTCTTCGTTGGCAAAATTTCCGACGAGAACTTTATTAAGAAATAACTTATAACGGAGCAAAGTCATGATGAACGACGACTGCATGTTGAAGAAGAAGATTTCAACTTTGACAACCATAAGTCATGAGAGTTTTCACTTTAGGTGCCTTTTGATGAACACATACAAATGGAGGGAACTTACCAAACAAATAGATCATGAACGAGTCGACGTGTAGCAATAAAGATTAAAGTTGATTCAAACAGGACGAACAAGTGTTCTTTTGTAACTTCATATACGACTGTTTCGTTATTAAAAAGTTCTAAACGTCAAAAAGGAGGTTTGTTGTTAAGAGTCGCTGTGTTTGTGCAGCTCAGACGAGTTAAGAGTTAATGAAGCTGAAAGAGTGAGACGTGCGTGAACACATTTATCTGCAGGATATTGTTCACCTGAAAGAAACGTTTGTCGCTTCAGCAAAACATGCGACGAATAAACTCAGGTCAAAACGACCGAACCGTCAAACTTTATCGACACTCTTGTGAAGAGGACGTATATCAGTGTCAAAAGTCTCATTCTATGGACGTATATCTGTGTCAAAAGTCTCATTCTATGGACGTATATCAGTGTCAAAAGTCTCATTCTATGGACGTATATCAGTGTCAAAAGTCTCATTCTATGGACGTATATCTGTGTCAAAAGTCTCATTCTATGGACGTATATCTGTGTCAAAAGTCTCATTCTATGGATGTATATCAGTGTCAAAAGTCTCATTCTATGGACGTATATCAGTGTCAAAAGTCTCATTCTATGGACGTATATCTGTGTCAAAAGTCTCATTCTATGGACGTATATCAGTGTCAAAAGTCTCATTCTATGGACGTATATCAGTGTCAAAAGTCTCATTCTATGGACATATATCAGTGTCAAAAGTCTCATTCTATGGACGTATATCAGTGTCAAAAGTCTCATTCTATGGACGTATATCAGTGTCAAAAGTCTCATTCTATGGACGTATATCAGTGTCAAAAGTCTCATTCTATGGACGTATATCTGTGTCAAAAGTCTCATTCTATGGACGTATATCTGTGTCAAAAGTCTCATTCTATGGATGTATATCTGTGTCAAAAGTCTCATTCTATGGACGTATATCAGTGTCAAAAGTCTCATTCTATGGACGTATATCTGTGTCAAAAGTCTCATTCTATGGACGTATATCAGTGTCAAAAGTCTCATTCTATGGACGTATATCAGTGTCAAAAGTCTCATTCTATGGATGTATATCTGTGTCAAAAGTCTCATTCTATGGACATATATCTGTGTCAAAAGTCTCATTCTATGGACGTATATCAGTGTCAAAAGTCTCATTCTATGGACGTATATCTGTGTCAAAAGTCTCATTCTATGGATGTATATCTGTGTCAAAAGTCTCATTCTATGGACATATATCTGTGTCAAAAGTCTCATTCTATGGACGTATATCAGTGTCAAAAGTCTCATTCTATGGATGTATATCTGTGTCAAAAGTCTCATTCTATGGACATATATCTGCGTCAAAAGTCTTATTCTATGGACGTATATCAGTGTCAAAAGTCTTATTCTATGGACGTATATCTGTGTCAAAAGTCTCATTCTATGGACGTATATCAGTGTCAAAAGTCTCATTCTTTGGACGTATATCAGGGTCAAAAGTCTCATTCTATGGACGTATATCAGGGTCAAAAGTCTCATTCTTTGGACGTATATCAGGGTCAAAAGTCTCATTCTATGGACGTATATCTGCGTCAAAAGTCTCATTCATTAATAAAAATCAGCTTCAATGGAGAATAACTTTAACTTTCTTTACTCTAAGGTTTGAAAAACACAAATAAAGTCACGTCTTGTTGGTCAATGGTGTGGAATGTGTTATAAATGTACACAAACGCCTTTTAACTCTCAGATAAATGACACAAACACAGTTGATACATGGACATGTCTAGGATTTATAAAAAAATGTTATTCTTGACATTTGTTCTTCGTTCTCACGCTCCGTCGCCGGTTCTCGACCCTCGATCGGCGTTAATCGTGGCTTCGGGTGAAAGAGTGAGACGAGCGTGAACACATTTATCTGCAGGATAATTGTTCACCTGAAAGATAAACGTGTCACTCGAGCGTAGAACGCTGACTTCACAC